>NC_090320.1:40095874-40396141 GCF_040869045.1 Eurosta solidaginis | reverse complement strand
TTTTACAAATTATATATTGTAGATAAACAAGTTATTAAAACATTTTTTGAATTTTCGCCTTTGTTCTGTCACTGTTCTGACTAGCACTATAAAATAATTTTGTCAAAATTTAGGAAAAATTTAATAAAATACAAATACAAATACAATACTTATTTATGTAGTCATCTTAAATTCTAAAATCAATAACCGTGCCCTCTTTTCGATATCGAAAATTAATATCTTCTAATTGCAATTTCGTTTACACAGCGTGGTGAGATCTCTAACTTCCAATACTTAATGCATTTAAACACGCTGGCCGGACGCTCATACAATGATCTCATGCAATATCCAGTCTTCCCTTGGATAGTCGCCGACTATGAATCAGAAGAGTTGGATTTGTCAAATCCCAAAACATTCCGAGATTTTTCCAAGCCAATGGGCGCACAATCAGACGAACGTTTAGAACAATTCCAGAAGAGATTTAAGGTATAGTAAACTAAATGCTTTCAAGTACAATGTTTTATATTATTTAAATTTTTATACACAATTCTCTTTATTGTCTTTCATTTCCCATACTACTATTTTCACTTTCCCTATTTCACAATTTTCTCGTAATGACTTCCCGTTCCCCAATTTGCTCTCCATCTTACGTTTACTCTCTCTCTACTAGGAATGGGACGATCCACATGGTGAGACGCCACCCTATCACTATGGCACACACTACAGCTCCGCTATGATTGTCTGTTCATACCTTGTGCGTTTGGAGCCATTCACACAACACTTTTTGCGTTTGCAAGGTGGACACTTCGACTTGGCAGATCGCATGTTTCACAGTATCAAAGAAGCCTGGCTATCGGCATCCAAATTAAATATGGCTGACGTGAAAGAGCTGATACCAGAATTCTTTTACCTGCCCGAATTCTTTAATAATGGCAATAACTTTGATTTGGGTAAGCGAGTGGAGAGTAGAGGAACAAAATGGGCGTAACTTTACTAATTGAAACTCTATATTCTGCGAAATAGGCACAAAACAAAATGGGGAAACGTTGAATCATGTCATATTACCACCTTGGGCTAAACAAGACCCACGAGAGTTCATACGCCTGCATCGGAGTGCCTTAGAGTGTGATTATGTTAGTCAAAATTTGCATTTGGTGAGTTAGAGACCGAGCTGCAAAGTTTTCTGTAGAAGTATTTGTAATGGTATAATTTTACTTTCAGTGGATCGATTTAATATTTGGTTGTAAGCAACAAGGGCCCGCTGCGGTCGATGCTGTAAACGTTTTCCATCATCTCTTTTATGAAGGCAATGTTGATATTTACAAGTAATAAACTTCATTTTCTCCCTTTTATATTCTATAGGAAGCTAACAAATATAATACTTTCTTTATAGCATCGATGATCCGCTGAAGAAAAATGCCACTATAGGCTTTATTAATAATTTTGGGCAGATACCTAAACAGCTTTTCAAGAAAGCGCATCCTGCTAAGAAAATGTCAAATTCACGCCATTCCACTTTAATCGATCCGAGCGCTTTAATACAGGGCAATACCAGCGTTTTACAATCTGAACGTTTATTCTTCCATAATTTAAATAATCTTAAACCGAGCCTACACCCAATTAAGGAACTGAAAGGACCTGTTGGTCAGATATTGCAACCGGATAAAACTGTGTTTGCCGTCGAACAGAATAAGGTAAAGTCATTTTACCGTGTTATGCACATTTTCTTTCGTTATTTATTTGTAAAACTTTCCACTTCTCAACCAGGTTATGATGCCACCTTCCTATACAAAATATATCGCCTGGGGCTTTGCTGATCATTCGCTGCGCATAGGGCTGTACGACTCTGATCGCGCTTCATTTGTTTCGGAAGCGGCTGCTCAAAACTCAGGGGAAATACTTTGCTGTGCTTGCCCCAATGGTAAAATGATTGTCACCGCCGGCACTAGCTCGGTAGTGACTCTATGGAAGTTCGATGCGAATCGCAAGAGCCTCACAGTGCGCAATTCACTGCATGGGCATACAGATGCTGTAACATGCTTGGCGGCTAGCGCCGCTTATAATGTCATCATATCGGGATCGCGTGATGGCACCGCCATCGTTTGGGATATGTCACGCTTCACGTTCGTGCGACAATTGCGCGGTCATGCGGGGGTTGTGGCGGCTGTGGCAATTAATGATTTGACAGGCGATATTGCCACCTGCTCGGCGACTTGGTTGCATGTTTGGTCCATCAACGGCGATCCGCTGGCAATGGTGAATACGTGTGTTGGTAGCGCTGATCGCATGCAGCAAATATTATGTGTTGCATTCTCACAAATACGTGAGTGGAATCAGGAGAATGTGGTGATTACTGGCTCTACAGATGGTGTGGTGCGGGTATGTTAAGAAGATATTTGTAGCGATAAAAATTGAGTTTTTATGTCGTTACAATTTCTCTGTCTCTCTCTTTGCAGATGTGGTCTTTGGAGTACACACAAGTGCCTATTGACCGCAAGCTGAAACGCGCCACAGAAGTGGGTTCACAAGATCGTCCACAAAGCACAGAACGTGAAAACTCATGCGACTTCAAAGATGATGGTAAACTGAAAATGCTCAAGCATATGGAGAGTTTGTCATTGCAGGAAGAAAATGGTAGATACATGAATATAGAAAAAAGTAATAGTATTGAGTTTGGCATTTATATTTCTTTGTATTTATTTAATAAGCTATTGCGAAATCTGGTTCGGAAAGTAGCATATCAGAAACTTCTGAACACTCACAACACTCAACAAATTCGCATAAGGCTGCGGCGGAAGACCAAGAGCCTGTGGATAGGGACGGGGAAGAAGGCAAGGACGGTCAGCGACGCAAAAGTTCATTGACTGGCGCCAAATCCTTGCATGAAATGAAGGCGGCAACGGTGGATATTGATACTGTAGCTTGCAAATATGTGGAGGGTAGGCAATTATATTTAAATGCTCATTAATGTGGAATAATAAAAAAAATATCGCAGATGAAGATCGCACTTTGCGTCCCAGCAAATCGGACACCAGTCTTACTGATGGCTTTGTAATGGTTGACAATGATAAGCATAAAAGTGCACAATCGCTGCGGAAAGGTACGAAAAAAGGCGAATTTTGAAGACTACATGCTTGGTGAAGTTTGATAATTATTATTTTTTTTATAAGTTATAAAATATCAATATGATTACAGTATTGAAATATAGTACTGCGATCAGGATCAAGTCACATGATATGATATCAAATCGTGTCACGTGACATATCAATACATCAACTCACATCGCTTGATTTTTGATCACTTGATCATACCATATCTTGAAATTGATATTAGGTGAAGCTCATATCACATGAATCTTAATTAAATCATATCATGCTAGCTAGCATCTTAAAGAATTACATTTACGAGTATTCACGTGAGCCTGAGTATCGGCTTACTTGCTTACGTATGTGATTATATTTTTAACATAGTTTAAAAACAACAAAATACACTGAAGACAAATAATTTTTGAGCAGAAAAGTTGATAACGAGCTGATGTGAAATATGATATATTAGATCAATTGATATCCTATTTGTCGATTTCGCATCACCTTGTCAAGAAAACATCCCTCGGCATATAAAATCAAATGATCTGTATCACATAATAACATAATCACCCTTATCGCGAAGTTCACGCGGAAAAGTGTTCGCCTTCACTTTTTTGTTCGGGTGAACTTTTTCCGCCTATCGGCAATTTCGGGCGAACAAAAGTTCACTTCGAAACAGCTGATGCTCTATTGTGAACTAGCAGTGAACAACTAATTTACTTGCAATTGTGTAAATTTTGTAAACAAGCGTATATTTCCTTAAAATACAACAAAAATAGAAATAAACAATGTATAAAATAATGTTTAGTATTGCACTTAGGTTGGTATTGATTGAGCGCGAGGAGAATATAAATGTGAAAGCGATTCGGAGGCAATTAAGGGACAGTTCTAACCCTTTGAAGCTAAATGATTCACTGATTTCAGCACTTTTAAATAACAAGTTATAGTTTTTTCGCCAATATTACATGGTAAACAAGCCGGCATTCTAATATTTGCTAGATATCTTACCAACTCCTTGCCCCCATTGAAGCACAAATTTGGAGTTCCACCAATTGTAAAGTTGAGTACATGTCTTCGTTTTTACGCATAGGGAAAGGCGTTGGAAAGGACCAAGGAGTGGGTCTTAGCCAATCTTTTTTCAGCGAGGTGCTCAAAATTTTGGAACCGTTGCTTTGTCCACAATGGATAACTTGGCCGACTGATACGTTGTCATAAAAAATAGAATTTATATACTTAAAAATACAGGAATTTTACTTTTTTCCCCTCAGCTTCCGATTGTGCATTATTTATTGATATATTTATAATAATAAAAGTACATATAATTATAAGAGTACCAAATTTCAAACCAAAAAATTATTTACATTTATCTTCGTTCGCCTGGAAAATGTAAGTGAACAAATTTGTGCTTCCCCGCTGTTCATTTCACCCGAACAAAGAGTTGCCGATAAGGTGAAATCTTTTTCGAACACGAAAAATTCTTTCGCCACCCTCTGCGATAGGGTGAACAAAAACTGTGAATATTTTCGGGCAAAAAAAAAAAACTCGCGATAAGGGTGATTAAATCATTCATATCATTTGACTTTACGTTGGATTGTATCATAACTTGGATATCAATTTGTTTAAGGGCGACATCACATCACATAGACTCATGTCATATACTTCCAAGTAAATCGTGTCATTATGGATATCACAATATATTTGATAATTCAATCACACGATGTCATATCACCTCAAATGACATTACATTTCTTATTTTACATAAAAAATGTTATATAAACTACTTCAATTTCGTCACTTGATATCATGCACAAGCAACATCACATACTTGATTCAAAAAAGATATTATACCTTGTAACGCAGTTGATAATAATCGAGATCAAAACACACGAGTACTAATTAGATCACAATATACTTGCTAGCATCTTCGAAAATCGATTGATCAATTGATACACAACTGCAATATGTCGTATACGCCATGAGGTTAACGTCACAGTAAATCATATCGTACCAGCTTATCTTACGCGAGTTAAAGTATTCCACTTGATGTAAAAAATTAATGATAAAAATGTCCACATCATTTGATATCATATGTATCACATAAATGCCTCATCAATAGAATTCGCGTGATCACGTCACAGTAATTAATATAACCGCCTAAAAAATAAACGACATCATTATAATTCATATCAAACCAATTCGTTTGATTTATATCATTTTACTTTGTTTAAACCATTTAGTTTTCATACCATTTTATATTTACGAAATATACAAAGGCAATATCTCTTAGTACTCCCTATAAATCTTACTGAATTTTGTTTATTTAGCACATTTGATATATTATTTTTAGGTTTTAAATGGCATCGTCAATTAATGTTCCGTTCTAAACTCACAATGCATACAGCATATGATCGCAAAGATAATGCTGAACCGGCTAGTATAACTGCACTAACGGTTTCAAAAGATCATAAGATATTGTATGTGGGTAAGTAAAGGAAAAGAAAAATGTTTATGAGAGTTAAGAATTTTGTAATTAATAAAACAAAAATTAAATTCGTGACAGGTGACGCACGCGGACGCATATTCTCATGGAGCGTAACTGAGCAGCCGGGGCGAGGTGTGGCAGATCATTGGTTAAAAGATGAAGTCACCGATCAGTGTGTGAAATGTCATGTCAAGTGAGTATTTGTAGAGAAAAACTTTTTTTATGTTTAAACAATTTTTACTTTTTATGGCAAAAATTTGTTAAACTAAAAGTTCAATTAAAAAGTCTTAAGAACTTCAAATTTTTTTTATATTTCGACTGCTGAGTGGAATATCACCCTATCTCGGCTGCAGTTTCGAAAACGCCCTTTACACGGAAAATGTTTGAATAACTCCCTCTTTCAAAATCTGTTTTAAAAACAATTCGGTTGAAGAACGCTCTATTTCACAAGTTCCTATCTGAGCTTAAATTAAAGACATTTTAACATTGCCTGGGGGGTATATCAACATGGGAAAAGGCGTTCTTGAATTATGAGAAAATGCGTTTTTGAAAGAAATAAAATAGGGTGTGCTTGAAAAATACTCCCAGAAAGGGCGCTTTCGAACTGGCAGCTGAGATTTTCAAATTGTAAAAGAGTTAAAAATATTTATCAAGACAGGTTCATATTGCCTTATACAATTTTGTTGTTGTTGATATTAGAAAAAAATTACAAAATTTATACAAGGCGATGGTTACTGGCGCATATTTTTGAATTTCACTTCTTCAATAGCTAGCTTTTCGGGATCTGAGTTTTGAAGTCGAAATCTCCAACATTTATACTTTATACTGGTGTAAAGGCAAATGCCGCTATCCACTCAGCCATAGAATGCCCGCTGCTTGCGTTGTAATGCCTTTTTTGTTGCCATTCCTTTTTTATACAGTTGTGTGGCATTTTTCAGGCGAGTTCAACATAACTTTGATTAGTAATATTGGATTTTTAGCAGTGCGTTATTAGCAACGCTTTTGTATTAGTTCAAAGTTCTGGTAAACGCGCCTGAAAATATGCTGCTACATTTTAATTAAAAACATATAGTATATATATGTACCAGAGATCTGCTTTGAGTACTAATAAAATTAGTGCACTTAGTCATGAGCCAAGAAATTGTGTCTAAATGTGTACTTAGTCAAGTACAGAAAAATACTAGGAGTGATTACCACATAATTTACCGGAGCGACTCGGGATTTTTCCCGACCAAGGACTGTCATTTCAGTGTGACCCCATTTAATTTGTTTCGTCCCTCCCACAAATTGTCATCCTCCCAGCAGCTCCTTGCAGCAGGACTGACATATTCTCTTACTCCGGGAAGGTATCGAACCCAATCCGGGTCCGTCTCCTGACCCCGGTCCTGAGAAATGGTTTTGCTGCATTTGCCAGAAAAGAATCTTTTTAGGACGGTCATACTCTGTTCAGTGTGTCTCGTGCAAGGGATGGTTGCATCGGACAGGTTGTTCTGGGCTTGATCCCAAAACCCGACGTCCACATAACTTTTATAAATCTTTTGTGGCTCCTTGCTGCTCACGCCCAAGGGCGTCCCGTAGTCTACGCCTAAGCGTATCCCCACTACCTTCCAGCAGCTTCGCTGCTCAGCAAGCCACAACAAGTACCCGCTGCTGCTCGCGCCCCACGGCGCCAACAGCTGAAACAGCTGATACCACCCATAACTACTACCTTCGTAGTAGAGCTGGTAACAATGCTGAGCATCAGCCCCTGCCCCCGTCTTCTTCTCCCCCCCTCTTTTCTGGCAGCAATCGTGCAGGTCAGGGAAACATACTCTTAGTCCCTGCCTCCGTTTGCACCGTCTGCCAGCACAGAATATATAGGTTTGCGACATCCGCTCAATGCAGCTCCTGCCTTGGGTGGTGCCACTTTCCTAGATGTTCTGGTCTCCGCGACGGCAACCCCTCGACGGGTTTCATCGCGCCATGTTGCCAGGTCGCAAACCCAAATCATCCGGGTACCCCAATGCTTGCCCAAGGGCGCCCAGTCCCAAGGCCACAACAGCAATTGCGTCCTGGCCTTCCACAACCTAGGCGTAGCCACCCCTCACTTACCCCTAGAGTGGCGGCGTCACCCCTCATGCACTTCAGAATTCTGCAGTTCAACTGTAATGGACTAACTGGGAAGATTACGGAGATAGTCGATTTCATGAAGCGGCACAACATCCGCATTGCTGCGATTCAAGAGACTAAACTCACAGCAAGATCTGCATTGCAGACCTGCTCTGGTTATAATGTCCACAGGAAAGACCGCGAGAGTGGAAATGGAGGCGGCCTCGCGTTTATTATACACCACTCTGTGCAATATCATATATTTGATCCTGACATCGACCGCAGTGACAATGTCTTAGAACTGGAAATGGAGGCGGCCTCGCGTTTATTATACACCACTCTGTGCAATATCATATATTTGATCCTGACATCGACCGCAGTGACAATGTCTTAGAACGTCAAGGCCTATCTGTCCGGTCAGGCGATGCAAATCTAGAAATCATCAACATCTACATCTCTCCTGTCACCTGTTGCCCCAGTGGATACCGCCCTAATATCGAGGCCTTACTCACTGGCAACAATCGCATTATCTTAGGCGATTTCAATGCCCATCACGACCTATGGCATTCAAACTTGCGGGCGGACAGTAGGGGTGAGATGTTGGCGGATCAAATAGACGAAACGACGTTCTGCACAATAAATGGAGACGCCACCACACGTATGGTAGGAAGTTGCCATAGCGCGCCAGATATCTCAATCGTGAGCGCAGAACTCGTAAACTGCGTCAACTGGCAGCCGATGGTAACATTGGCATCCGACCACCTGCCCATACTTATTTCGTTCGAGCGTACCGCCGACTTCATCGTCACCGAAAAACGCACTTTCATAAACTTCAAAAAAGGAAAGTGGGAAGAATATAAATCTGCAACAGACAGCAGCTTTGCTGCCCTCCCTATCCCGACTGATGCCCGCCAAGGGGAGCGTGCCTTCCGTAAGGTCATTGAATCCGCCTCGGCACATTTCATTCCCGCCGGGAGAATTCCCGAAATCCAGCCCCACTTCCCGGCGGAGGCCGCGAGCTTAGCGAGGGAACGCGACCTTATAAGACAGCTTGATCCAGGCGACCCCCAAATAAGGGATATAAACCAACGCATCAGATTGCTTGTGGACGAACACAAGCGGGCGAAATGGGAAGAGCACCTAAGAGGTTGTAACCTCTCTACCGGTGTAGGTAAACTTTGGTCCACCGTAAAGTCCCTATCGAATCCGACTAAGCACAAAGACAAAGTTTCCATCGCCTTTGGCGATAAGGTGCTGTCGGATGCGAAAAAATGCGCGAGCGCTTTCTGCCGACAATATATAATGCATCCTACGGTCGACAAAAATAGACGGAGAGCCAATAGACACGCACATAAACACAAACTCAGTGCGTCACCAATTACCATCACCGCTAGAGAGGTTGAGGACGCCATTGGTCGCGCTAAACCATCCAAAGCAGTGGGCCCAGACGGCGTAGCCATGCCGATGCTTAAAAACCTAGGGAAAGAGGGTTTCAAATATTTAGCGCATGTCTTCAACCTGTCTCTTTCCACCTTTGTCATACCCGAGAAATGGAAAATGGCCAAGGTGGTCCCGCTACTAAAGCCTGGGAAACCAGCTAACGTAGGTGAGTCATATCGTCCGATATCTCTCCTATCGCCAGTGGCAAAGACGCTTGAAGCCATTTTGCTCCCTTATTTCCAAGCACATTTGCAGCTAGCCCCTCATCAGCATGGCTTCAGAAAACTCCATAGCACTACCTCCGCGCTAAATGTCATTAGCACCCAGATAAATTGCGGTTTGAATCAATATCCCCACCATAGAACAGTACTCGTAGCGTTAGACCTATCAAAAGCTTTTGATACGGTCAACCATGGCTCGTTACTGCAAGACCTGGAAGGGTCTACCCTTCCCCCATGTCTTAAAAGGTGGACCGCAAATTATCTGGGTGATCGGCAGGCATCGGTGCAATTCAGAAACGAAACATCAAAACAAAGGAGAATTAAACAAGGGGTGCCACAGGGTGGTGTCCTATCCCCGCTTTTGTTTAATTTCTACATATCTAAGCTACCTTCACCACCGGAAGGAGTCACAATCGTTTCCTACGCCGATGACTGCACAATAATGGCCACAGGCCCAGGCCCAAAGATCGATGAGCTATGCAATAAAATAAACGGCTATCTCCCTGATCTCTCCAGTTTTTTCGCCTCGCGAAACCTTATTACAACATGGACGCCCCAAATGTCGACCATATTGAACATCCACGTCGATGGCACTACGCTACCGACTGTCCTACACCCCAAAATCTTTGGTACCTGGGGAAAAGATAAAGAAACGCTCTTGACCACATACAAAGCAATTAGCCAGCCGATTACGTGCTACGCGTCACCCATATGGTCGCCAAGCCTAAAAACCACCCACTGGAAGAAACTACAGGCCTGCCAAAATACTGCTCTCAGAATCGCCACGGGCTGTCTTCTTATGTCCCCAGAGCACCATCTGCATAATGAGGCGAGAATACTCCCCATCAGGGAGAGAAATGAGATGCTGACCAAACAGTTTCTGTTGAATACCCAGAAACCTGGGCATCCCAACAGACATCTGATTGACGAACCAGCACCGCCTAGGGGCCTAAGGAGTCATCTCCGTAAGCATTTTGAGGAAATACGGCAACTGAGAACCCAGCCGTATGAAGCGGAAAAACACAAGCAGGTCCTTGGTGAACTCCAGTGAATCCAGTACTTGAAGAAAAATATCCAGAACTCGCAGAAGAGGAACGCATACTCCCCAGGGAAACGCGTGTCACTCTTGCTCAACTTCGTTCTGGATACTGTAACAGGTTAAACTCTCACCTATCCAGAATCAACCCCGACATACAAAATGTATGCCCTGCTTGCAATGTGTCCCCACATGACACCAACCATCTCTTTAATTGTAATGTGGAACCAACGCCTCTAACACCCCTTTCCTTATGGTCCACCCCTGTTGAAACGGCAAGTTTCCTTGGACTCCCGTTAGAGGATATTGATGACAATTTGTGATCGGTCGCGGCTATTAGGTGGGGCGAGCATTGCTACAACAACAACAACCACATAAATTAGAAATTACATATGAGTGTCCCGCAACACATATGTCGCTTACATATATGACATTGTTGAGTATAAACTGATTTCATAGTCGCTTTAACTCAGTAGCACGTTGATTTCGTGTGTAATACACTGTATACTTCGTTTATTATCGGTTTTACTTTAGCGCTGTATTCAGTTTAGTTTCGTGTACATCGTTATGTTGCTAGCGTCAGAAGACTGATATGACTTTATTCATTTTATTGCACTGTTAGTCTTACTTAATAAGACAATTGAGTACTGGGCTGCTTCGTGGCTTATGAGCGGTTATTCATTTTACGAAGCATGACTAAATGTGTGTTAGTGGATATAAGTGCTTGATATTCTTTGATTGCATACGCACTAATAGTCATTTTTTGGTTAGTCCACTAATATCTTTAAAAGATGAATAATTACAGTTCACTGATATGTACTTAATGCTTCAGCTTTAAACAATTTTAATCAACCTTGAAACTTTGCGTTTACCTTAGATTCAATCTCTACGAACGCAAACATCACTGTCGCAACTGTGGACAAGTATTTTGCAACAAGTGCAGTCGTTTCGAATCGGAAATCTCACGTTTACGCATACTCAAGCCAGTGCGTGTATGTCAGGCCTGTTTTAGTCAATTACGCGCCAACTCAGTAGATAATTAAATAAGTGCAATCTGTATGAAGAAAGTAAATGGAGACAGCGACAAATATCTATTTAAAGTTTTAGCAAAAGAAAAAATTACACAAAAAACCAAAATTATAATATAGAAAAATGCTCTTTTTAATATTTATTATACTTCAATTTTATTTGTTAAATTATGTTTTTGTTTTAATTTGTATATATGTATGCTTTATATTTTAATATATATTTTTTATAAATGTACATTTTGTTTGTATAAACTTGTATTTGTATTTGTATTTTATGCTATTTTTCTTCGATATTTCTATATCTTTTATAAATTGTTATTATTACCATCAAAGAAGAAGGCTGTTTTATAAATGCTATCATTATTAACTCTATTTAAATTTTAAACTTTTCAAACTAACCAAATGCCAATTCAAAACACTCAAAACGTGAAAACAAGTAAATATCACAAAAATATCATTTTTACACACAGAAGCTCACCATAAAACTTTTTGCTATAAAGTAAAACAAAACTTTTTATACTTTCTATTTATTTATTATAAAAACTATACAGTAATATATATATGTGACCCGGTCTATGAAAAGGTGGCTTGTGACTCAAAAAAATGTTTCCACTTTTTTTCTGGTTTCGATAGTTTTTGAGACGCTCTTTCACGTGGTGAAAACTAGAAAGTTCTTACTTGCTTAGAAGTGTACTAAAAATGTGCAGAAAGAAGAGCACAAATGAAAGACGATGAAGCCTTTCCACTTTGGTGGCTGGTGAAGCATCCTCAGATTTTTTTGATAGCATTTTTTTCGATGGCAATGGAGCCAGGTCAGAAACTGGTTTGTGCTTTGCCTTTTGGGCATGACTGTTCATAATGCAAAAAAAACTGCTAAGAAACTGAAGAAATGCATTGTTTATCTTTAAAAGCTGTTTCTCGCAATTTCTTTTTTGAGTCATAAGCCACCTTTTCATAGACCGGGTCACATATAAATTATTATTAAAATACCATACAATTAAAAAAATAGGTATAATTATAAATAACTAAAATAAAAATTGAGTTTTATTGAAGCTCAAATGCAAATTGTATACCAAATGTGTCTAACAATAACAAAGCTTATAATAATAATAAGCAAATATTCAATGCTAACACTTGTAGCTGAATTTCTAAGACAACATCACACAATATATCAATTGCATATTTAGTTGCAGTTAAAATAATAAAAATTAAGATAAAAATTTGAAAAGGTTAAAAGGCAAAATAAAAAAATTGTAGCTCTAAACAAATATTGTAATTCATTGCATTGTATTTGTAAATTAAATGTATTGGCATATGTCATAGCGTTTGTCTATCTTTTTATTTGTGGTTATATGGCTTATCTAAATATTTGCTAAAATGTATACCGAAAAAAAAAAAAAAAATTGTCTACTGCAGGTGACACCAAAAACTATTAGCAGCCTGTTAAGGGAATTTGAATTTGCATGCGCATGTTATTGTTATTATATATTTATGCATACACATATATACATACATACATATGTATTAATGACTGCGTAAAAAATAGAAAATACATATTTGAATAAAGAAAATAATGTAAAGTTTTAGCAAAAAAAGACAAAAACAAAAATTGAATGGAAATTTCAAAACATTTAAGTTCTCTTATACATACATATTGTGACGAATATTAGCAACACTAAGGGATACTATCATCTTTAAGCCGATGCTAAGCAGTGACTTGTATGCACATTAATAAATCAAGCATTATATCTACATATATGTACGTACACGCAGCGGAGAAGAGACGCACAAACACATGCATATATCTTATCTGAGATGCTTCCAAAAGTAGGCAATTATAAATGTGCAAGTATCAGTCACATCGCGCATATGAGAAGCTATAAACGTAGTAATTTTATAGCTGATAACTAACTAGTAAATTCTAGAAATGGAAGCGCCTAGAAGTATGCGAACGAGAAATCACAGAGTATAAAAGGCAGCAACAGTAAAGGCACGACAATCAGTTTGATTTAAGCATTGCATCTGTCGAGCAATAGAAGTATTATATTTGAAAGTACTTTAATAAAGGCCATTTTGCATTATTGAATAGTGGAGTTATTTATTCAACGGTTTAGTGATTCGAACGTTAGTAGAAGGTAGCAAATAAGCGGAATTCAGTAAATTCGTTACAATATGTATTAGTAATTGATGAGAGCACAATGAAATGGAATATGTACTAAAAACAAATACAAATTTAAATCTATGAAACTCCTTATTCATAAAAAAATAAAAAATGATTATTTAGCTCTTATTATTGGAAATTTGTATGGAAATATCATTTTAAAGCGCTTTATTGATCTTTTTTTATGAATAAAGTGGTAAAACCATGATGCAATAAAGCCGGACAGGTGAAGTCAGTAGTAAAACAACAAAAATTTGACGACGCTCATAACATGGTCATGAATTTTAAAGCAGTAGAAAAGAAAAACTTTTAGTATTATTATGCTCCTTTTTTACTACTTTACTGATGCAATGCGCGAAGAAAAGTCAGGCTCGTTATATTTCCACATTGGAAAATGGAAATAGAAATAAAAGTGAAAATAAAAGAAGGAAATTAAAGCAAGTTGTAGAGAAGTTGGAAAAGTAAAGAGAACAAAAGGGAGAATGAAAGTAAAAGTAGGAATAAGGACAATGTTTTGCGAAAAAGTAAGAAAAAAGGTTAAGAGAATGAGTAATAATGATATATGGATTGATATGATTAGGAGTAATAGTGAGCGTTAGACTAAGAAAAGAGCAAGACAAGGTCCGCAATATGTGTTACTATCCGTGATCGAAACACATTTTCTAAATCACAATAGCTCTGGAATGGTAAATCGGATTAATGACATATATAAACTAGCGACAAAAAGGTCTCGTGAGATCCATATCTAATTATAACTTTTAGAAATAGTTTGACAATTGCATAGTTTTCGTTTGAGTCAAAATGGTTTTCGGTCACTGATCGTAAAGCGTATACGGTTCCAGGAAGAGTAAGAGAAAAAGCTGGGCCCGTATCGTGTTATACGATCACGTAACGAAAGTATTTTCACTCAAACGATAAAAGAGGAAACTGTCAAAAGATTCGTAAAACTGTTAATAAATATGGATCTAATGAGTACTGGTAGTCACCATTTTACATATTTCCCTAATGCGATGAATCATTTCAGAGCTATTGGGATGGATCCCTATCACCGATCGTATGACACGATAATTTTGTAAACGCAGAAGCGGTTGTAAAAGAGAGATAGAGGAGAGGCAGGTTGATAGCTAAAAAAAAAGCCAACAACGTCTTTCGGGTTTGATTGATCATATGGCGGAGAGCACTTCATGTTTGTTAAAACGCTTTCAGAGTTAGCCAGAACTGTTTTTAACAAAAAAAAAAAAAAAAATGTGATAAGCCGCAGACTTCTTTTTTGCCATCAGCTAAATCCATATTTGCTGCTATATATATATCTAGGTCATTCACCTCTTTCGGCTCAACGAGCCTACCTTTTAACGCTTAGTTTACATAAATAAATGTTGGATCTTGGGGCCGTATACCGTCAATCCCGAGTTTTCGTATTACAAGCCTCCTAGATACTCAACAGTCTGTTTCCTTATTCTTTAGTTGTGTACAAGTGATACTCTGGATCATTTAGTTCAGTTGACTCGTAAATTTTTCATTTATTTTCTTTATTTCATATGCAAAAAGGAAATAATATCCTCCCACAAAAGAGACTACAGATCGCATGCCTTATTTCATACTTCAGAAAAGCATAAATGTAGTGTATTTTTATGATATAGAAAAAAATCAAGAAGCAACGCTTTTAAGTTAAGTGGGCGAGTATTGTCCAATGTGAATCCATTTTGTATTTTTGGTTTCCGGTTTTATTGCGTCATGGGTAAAACTACAAATCGGCATGCCATGCAAAAAGTACTCCTTTCTAAATTATAAACCTAGAATTTTTTTGTAAAAAAGTTTTGAAACATGCAAATTTTTGTATGGTTTATCGAAATCTAATGATAATTATATATATAGAACTGATATAATGTACATAAAATAACAAGTTAATTAAAAAAAAACAATAAAAAGTTTGAGAATAAAAAAAAAAATAATTAGTTATTGATGAAAGCACAATAAAATCAAATAAAATAAAAAAATAAAAAAATAAAAAAAAAATAAATTAACACTACAGAGAAGACTTATACATACAAAGATAAACTAAAACAAAAAAAAAGTAGCATAAGATACACCAAAAATTAAAATAATAAAGCTTAAAAACAAAAAAAAAATTAAAACGTAATAAATCCAACTTTCTCCAAAATCATAATAAATTAAAATACCTAAGAATAGAAAAAAAAACTTAATTTAAATAAAAACATAAACAAAACTGTTAAAAAAAGTATATAAAAGAGTAGCGTTATAAATAAAACAAAAGTTGAAAAGTTGAAAGTAAATGTGGGAAAAAATTTAAACATGAAAAGTATTACAAAAAATTACAAGGCAACAAAACAAATTTGAATATATGTATTAGAAAATTTAGAAAAAAAGGCAAACTCTTTGTGCTTGCAAAATTGCAAAATATATTACAAAAAATTTGATGAAAATATAATTATGCTGTGTTTGTATTTGTAGGGAAGGAAATTGTTTGCTTTTTTGTTTTAGGCAGTTCACATTACGTTATAAATAAACGCGGGTTAATCGGTTTATCGGTAACTTCTTTCAATTTGTGTATACCTATTGAACCAAAGCGAATGGCAAAGTTTTTGTTTTTGCAATATATAGTTATCTTCTTGTAGATTAATCCACAATTTGATAGTTCGATGATCCGTACCTCACTAAGGTTCTTTACACATCGCTGGTTCGTCCAATACTCGAGTATTGCTCATGCGTTTGGTCCCCTGTTTCTCAAAAGCATATAAAGTGTCTTGAGTCATTTCAAAAGCAATTTTTGATATTTGCATTGCGCGGCCTTAATTGGGACTCAAGTATCCACCTTCCTCCATACAGAAGTAGACTTCTTCTTATTAACTTGTCCACTCTGGAAAATCGGAGAATATTACTGGGGGTATTGTTCGTCCATAAGCTCATTATTGGAGAAATTGATTCTGCGGACCTTCTCAGCCGCTTGTTTTTTGCGGTTCCCCCTAGAATATCCAGACACTACGTTCCTTTCTATTTACCCCTTTGTCGACGAAACTTTGCTAAAAATAATCCTATTCTTATCTGGTGCGCGCACTACAATGACTTGTATAGCTGTATCAGTCTTGAATGTACTTTTGCCACTATACGTAATGCAATATTTGCCTATCAAATTTAAGAGATACAAGCTAATTTAATTTGCCGGCATTTTATTTCTTCCATAAAAAACAGGAACTATCTCGTTTAAGGATGGAGGAACATTTATCAACATGTATCATTAGGAAGGAACAAGACAGTACTGTGTTGATTGGAATCTGGTGCATTCCAACAACGTAAAAATATGTTTTTTCATGAGTCACTGACCGGAATCGTATGCATTCCGGCAGTATAATCTTATGGGTCAGGCAACGAGCTGATTGGAATCCGGTGCATTCCAACAACACAGGTCATGTTACTTTTTTATGCCGTGTGATGGCGTATCCTCATTACACTACTCTTAGTACTGCCAGATTCCCATGACATGCTGATTGGAATCTTGTTGCATTCCAACAGGAAGATTGGAATCCACTGCATTCCGAAATCATGCTGCGCGGAATCTGATGCATTCCGCCAGTATAAGATCTCGGTATAAGACATTATTTCTGCTCATATTTCTTATTATTATTATATTCCGAAATTAAAGAGTAAGGTTCATTAATATATATTTGTTTGTAATATAACATTGTTGAAATCTCGATATATCTTAAATTTTATGTTTTGAGTTGTTTATTTATATATCTTTTATATTATGCAGTCGACCATAGTTTGTCGTCGACTTTAAATAATAAATAAATATAAACTTCAATCATTAACCCTTCAAGCCAAAAATGTGAATTTATCGGTACACAAAGGACCCAGCACCTAAATTGCCCTATATTACTCAAACCAAGCAAGATTTTCGAAAACCTTTTTCTGCATTATATAGCTATCTACTTGTAGATTTATCTACATTTTTATATAAAGTTGCATCATTAACCATTAGAGGCGAAAAAAAGAGTTGGTCGGTACAGAAATGACCCAGCACTTAAATTGCCCTATAACTCATGGATGAAGTAAGATTCTTTAAATTCTTTTTTAGCATTATATAGCCACCTACTTGTAGACTAATCCACAATTATATCCATTGCTGACACTTAACTGCTTTTTGTGTTTATCTCTTGAACTAATTAAAATTTCAAACTTTTTTTTGTTGCATAATGTAGCCCCCACTTGTAGCTTTATCCACAACACGTTTCAAGTTTCTATCATCAACGGTTAAGGCGCTAAGTGCATTAATCGGTTTTTCGATTATTACTGTCCATTTCTTGAACCAAGCCAAATTACAAAGATTTTGTTTTTGCAATACATAGGTACCTACTTGCATTAGGCTGGGTTCAAGCGATATGGACGAATTGACAGTAGTTATCGATAAAACGCTTAACTCACGTAGCGGCTTAACCGTTAATGGTGGAACCTTGATTCGAATTATGGATTAACCTACTAGTGAGTAGATATATCCTGCAAAAACTAAAGCTCTTTTATTTGGCTTGGTTCAAGAAATGGACAGCAATAATCGAAAAACCGATTAATGCACTTAACGCCTTAACCGTTGATGATAGAAACTTGAAACGTGTTGCGGATAAAGCTACAAGTAGGAGCTACATTATGCTATAAAAAAATTTTGAAATTTTGCTTAGTTCAAGAGATATACACAAAAAGCCGTTAAGTGTCAGCACTGATCGATGAACCGATAAATCGCACGTAGAAAGTGAACCGTTCACGATAGAACAATGGATCAAATTGTAGATTAATCTATAAGTAGGTGGCTATAAAATGCAAACCAAGAGTTAAGAAAATATGGTTTGGTTCAAGAGATATGAAGTAATTTAGGTGCGGGGTCATTTCTGGACCAATAAATTCTCATTTTTGACTTAAAGGGTTAATGATGGAACTTTATGTCAAATTGTGGATAAATCTGCAAGTGGGTAGCTGTACAATACAAAAAAAGTTTTAAAATTATTCCTTGATTCAAGAGATGTTGGACAATTTAGGCGCTGGGTCATTTGTGTTTCGATAAATTCCCATTTTGCCCTGAAGGGTTAATGATAGGAACTTATGTAAAATTGTGGGTTAATCTACAGGTGAGTACCTCCATATTGCAAAACCAAAAACTATGCCATTTGCTTTGGTTCAAGAAATATACACAAATTCACAGTAGTTATCGAAAAACCACTTAGAGCTAGAACCCTGCACCATGAACATTGAAACAAATTGTGGATTAATCTACAAGTGACTTGGTTCAAGAGATATAAACAATCGACCCACGATAGAAGAAAACAAGGTAACTCCATTGTGACGTATTTGCCATAAAATGTCTTAGTTGTCAGAGACACAATTTGTCAAATTCTGAAAAAGCATTGCCACGTCAACGAATATAGGTTTTAGAAATAAAAAATTTGTTTAAGGTATTTTTGCTCAACTATCAATATTTAAAGGATACATATTGACAGAATTTTTAAAATATATGAACTGTTTTAAATACAACCTTAAAATGCAGCATCCAAAAAATCACACATGCAAAAAGTAAATGCAAATCAGTATACTCCTTAAGGTGAGTAGTGCTTATTAAAGTCTGACCATTTAAATGGGAAAACCACACTGAAAACCATTGCTAAGCAGTTTATTTGTCTCCCTCCAACATTTCGAACTTTTCGACTACGTCTTCTTTATGCTGAGGGTACAACATAAACTCCGTCATTTTGCTTATCAGGACGACGTACATATTTTCCCGTATATGCAAATCTTGTATGTTCTTGGACGGGTGTTACGTTCATTACCTGCCTGGAATCGCTTGTTGCACGTCAAATAATATACAAAAAAATGTAAAGAAAGAGATGGAATATTTATTTTTTAAGGATATGGTAGCGTGTTTTCAAAAGGGAATGCCAAAACAGAGTTTATGTCAAATGGCAGCAATGGGGGAGAAGTGGAGCTAACTCTCTATTTTTTATTATTACCATGGTTTAACATGGCCCAAAGTACCTGTTCAAAAATTAACATACATTTTTGTAAGATTTCTTGAGTTCTCAAACATTTGAGCCTGTTCATTTTAGATGCCTCTTTCCCTTGCCAAGTTGATTTTACCTATTTAAAAGCCCGTTGGCAAAAACTCTTCAAAAAGAATAAAAAATTCTGGAACCCACTCTGGTATATCAGATGTCATATTTTCAGTAAAAGTCAAATGGTAAATATGGTGACCAAAATCAATGAGTGAAACTATTGTATGTGTTTTACATAAGTATGCTGCTCACAGTTTCTTCTAATTTCGTCGTGATAATTTAGCATTTAGCAAAATTTTGACATTATAGCCCATTGTAAACTTTATTTATAATTTTATTTATAGCTATTTCACTGGTAAGTTTGGAAAAACTTAGAAGCTGAATCAAGGCGAATTCAGTACCAGGTGTTGTTATCCGAACAGCTTCTTGATTATTTTCCATACAAAGCCGGGTACAACAATATGTCTGTTAATCGAAATAAATGAAAATTTCCTTGTGACTTGCCATTCTTCTGCACAGCGTATTTGTGGAATTCGCTTTGTCATCACCTTACAAAAATTGGCCTTGGTTCTGTTAGAAAAGTTACGAACGAGTGGGAAAAACAATATGACTTGTAAAGTGTGAAAGCACCCTTAACCAAAGCAAATGTCAAATTCTTCTTCTTATGCTTTCCTTGCAACAACAGTTGTAAGTTGGCTCCTTTTTCATGTCAGATGGGGCCAGTGTCGCTAATTCGCGTTCTCCAATAAAATTACTGCAATCTACTCATAACTAATAACATTGTTTTATGCATATATATTAGAAATTGATTATGTGGCGGGGCTTTTACTGATGCAACTCTGTGCTCAATAGCCTTAAGATAAGGCCACATTAAGCTAAGCTGCACTACACTGCGCTGCAAAATATTCTACGCATGCATTCTTAAGCATATATGACACTACTTTATTTCTGCTTGAATTCCAAGCTAAAAAACTGACGAAACTTTATCGGAACTTCAAAACACAAAAACAATTTCTATCATGAAAAAGCGAGACCACTAAATGAGTTTGACATGTTTTTGTTTATGTTTTACATTTTATTTATACATTAACATTTTTAACAATAAAAACAATGCAAATAACATGCGAAAATTATTTCGGTCTCTAATTGTTCTCTTTTTTCACAAGAATGTTGATTTTAATTGTGTTTTTATGCACCAAATTTTCAAACTAAAAACAAAATTTTCATTTGTCAGAAAAAAATAAAGAAAAAACAGCCGAATGTAAGAAATCTATCGAAATACAAACTGGCTCGTTTGTTTTTAATGAACTAGGTTGTATTTTTTTGTATTTCGTTAGTTTTTTGAAATATAGTTTACACACTTACACCAGTACTGAAGCCGTATTAGGAGGGAGTGCGACAAAAAATTGAAGATAAAACACAAGAAAAAATACACGAAAATAAAGTAGTGTCATACAGGTATTATGAAGCAATTCACATCTAACGGCAGCAGTCCTGCGCGGCGCGGCCATGTTGTTCTTCGTTTTCGAAAACATCTCCCGAAATACGGTTTTTTTCAAAAGAATTGCGAGGTAAAACGTTCCGAAGTGGTGGCTCAGGTACGGTGAAATTCCACTCAGGCCTAAAAATAAAGGGCGTCTCTATTCGGTAATGATATTTACAAAACATAACACAAAAAGTACATACCGCAAAAAGTAAAAACCATAGCTAATCGTATATTGAAACTGCGCGATACAATGACTTCTACTCTTAGAATCTTACGCATCTTTGAGATGTTCATTGTGGACAGAGTGCTTTGGATATCTGTTTACGGACTCTTACTCAGGGTACTTGTTTGTGGATGGATGGAAGTTTGATGATGGTAAAACTGAAGCTGATATCTATTGACAGAACATCAGAACATCATCCCATAAAAATTTATGGGAAAATATTTCAGAGAGCTAGGCAGCCTTGCATGATTAATCATTGTGGATAAGACAAGTGTGATATCTTGGGCATATACTTCTAAATTATAAATAGAATGGATCACCTGATTTTTAAAGTGACTATCGTGGTCTCATCCTTAATCCCTTTCTATCACCCGCTGAAGATAGCCGGCCGTATGGCCCGCCATATTGAACATCCTGTCAAAACCCCGGGAGGTTGACGGATAAGATATTACACTTATTTTGTCAAAAATGATTGCAGTCTTACATAAGACTTTCTTTTACTCTAGCATATGACTATATTAGAGTCCTAAATGATCAGGTTTTAATGCTTAGGAGACCCATCCAGCGGCAGTGGTTAAATAACCAGCTACAGAACGGGGTGTACCTAAAATCGGAGACACAAACCTCTGGTGGTCATAATGTATAACATATAGCTGAATCAGTTGCGATGAATAGTGGGTACGCACTATTTTAAGAGGTGATACATAGAACTAGTGGAGGGGTGAAACATAGAGACATATTTCAGTTACATCTGAGTATAATGCGTATTTAAATTTAGTAGTACACATTTTTTACGCAGCAATTTCAGAGGTGGATTTATATTTTGACGCTTAGCACCCTTCAAAAAATGCGAGTACTCTATAAATAATATAAGGAATACTCCTTTAGGAGTATAGGAGTGTTCCAAAACTAATCTGTATTCATACAAAAAATGTGCTCCAATTAACATTGCGATGTCCTAGGAGAGGAGTAGGTGATCCCACTCTCGCTTTGTTTGTGAGTATTCCATAGAGTACATACGTGAGAGTACTTTCCAAAGTACTTTCACTGTAGTACTCCATGGAGCACCCACAGAGGTCATATGCCAAAGTACTAAAGAGGAATTGTGTCGGAAAGAATTATCGGAGTGAATTTAATTTAAAACAAGTAAGGAAGGTTAAGTTCGGGTGTAACCGAACATTACATACTCAGTTGAGAGCTATGGTGACAACATAAGGGAAAATAACCATGTACAAAAATGAACCGAGGGAAACGCTGGAATGTGTTTGTATGACATGTGTATCAAATGAAAGGCATTAAAGAGTATTTTATGAGGGAGTGCGCCATAGTTCTATAGGTGGACTCCATTTAGGGATATAGCCATAAAGGTGGATCAGGGTTGACTCTAGAATGCGTTTGTATGATATGGGTATCAAATGAAAGGTATTAATGAGTATTTTAAAAGGGCGTGGACCTAAGTTCTATAGATGGACGCCTTTTCGAGATATCGCCGTAAAGATGGACCAGGGGTGACTCTAGAATGCGTTTGTACGATATGGCTATCAAATGAAAGGTGTTAATGAGCATTTTAAAAGGGAGTGGGCCTTAGTTCTATAGGTGGACGCCGTTTCGAGATATCGCCATAAAGGTGGGCCAGGGGTGACTCTAGAATTCGTTTGTGCAATATGGGTATCAAACGAAAGGAGTTAATGAGTATTTTAAGAGGGAGTGGGCCTTAGTTCTATAGGTGGACGCATTTTCGAGGTATCGCAATAAAGGTGGACCAGGGGTGACTCTAGAGTTTGTTTGTACGATATGGGTATCAAATGAAAGGTGTTAATGCATATTTTTAAAAGGGAGTGGGCCTTCGTTCTATAGGCGTTCGCCTTTTCGAGATATCGCCATAAAGGTGGACCAGGGGTAACTTTAGAATTTGTTTGTATGATATGGGTATCAAATGAAAGGTGTTAATGATTATTTTAAAAGAGCGTGGGGCTTAGTTCTATAGGTGGACCCCTTTTCGAGATATCGCCATAAAGGTGGACCAGGTGTGATTCTAGAATGCGTTTGTACGATATGGGTATCAAATGAAAGGTGTTAATGAGTATTTTAAGAGGGAGTGGACCTTAGTTCTATAGGTGGACGCCTTTTCGAGATATCGCCATAAAGATGGACCAGGTGTGACTCTAGAATGCGTTTGTACGATATGGTATCAAATGAAAGGTGTTAATGAGTATTTTAAAAGGGAGTAATCCTTAGTTCCATAGGTAGACGCCGTTTCGAGATATCGCCAAAAAGGAGGGCCAGGGGTGACTCTAGAATTCGTTTGTGCAATATGGGTATCAAACGAAAGGAGTTAATGAGTATTTTAAGAGGGAGTGGGCCTTAGTTCTATAGCTGGACGCATTTTCGAGGTATCGCAATAAAGGTGGACCAGGGGTGACTCTAGACTTTGTTTGTACGATATGGGTATCAAATGAAAGGTGTTAATGCATATTTTTAAAAGGGAGTGGGCCTTCGTTCTATAGGCGTTCGCCTTTTCGAGATATCGCCATAAAGGTGGACCAGGGGTGACTTTAGAATTTGTTTGTATGATATGGGTATCAAATGAAAGGTGTTAATGATTATTTTAAAAGAGCGTGGGGCTTAGTTCTATAGGTGGACCCCTTTTCGAGATATCGCCATAAAGATGGACCAGGTGTGACTCTAGAATGCGTTTGTACGATATGGGTATCAAATGAAAGGTGTTAATGAGTATTTTAAGAGGGAGTGGGCCTTTCTGGACCAGGGGTGACTCTAGACTTTGTTTGTACGATATGGGTATCAAATGAAAGGTGTTAATGAGTATTTTTAAAAGGGAGTGGGCCTTCGTTTTATAGGTGTTCGCCTTTTCGAAATATCGCCATAAAGGTGGACCAGGGGTGACTTTAGAATTTGTTTGTATGATATGGGTATCAAATGAAAGATGTTAATGATTATTTTAAAAGAGCGTGGGGCTTAGTTCTATAGGTGGACCCCTTTTCGAGATATCGCCATAAAGGTGGACCAGGAGTGACTCTAGAATAAGTTTGTACGATATGGGTATCAAATTAAAGGTATTAGTGAGAGTTTTAAAAGGGAGTGGTGGTAGTTGTATATGTGAAGGCGTTTTCCAGATATCGACCAAAATGTGGACCAGGGTGACCCAGAACATCATCTGTTGGATACCGCTAATTTATTTATATATGTAATACCTGCCAAGATTTTAAGGGTTTTTTATTTCGCCCTGCAGAACTTTTTCATTTTCTTCTACTTAATATGGTAGGTGTCACAACCATTTTATAAATTTTTTTCTAAAGTTATATTTCGCGTCAATAAAACAATCCAATTACCTTACCATGTTTCATTCCTTTTTTCGTATTTGGTATAGAATTATGGCATTTTTTTCAATTGTCGTAATTTTCGATATCGAAAAAGTGGGCGTGGTCATAGTCGGATTTCGTTCATTTTTCATACCAAGACAAAGTGAGTTCAGATAATTACGTGAACTGAACTTAGTAAAGATATATCGATTTTTGCTGAAGTTATCGTGTTAACGACAATGCGGAAGGACAGACGGATGACTGTGTATAAAAACTGGGCGTGGCATTAACCGATTTCGCACATTTTCACAAAAAACAGCTAACGCCATAAAATCTATGCCTCTACAAAATTTCAAAAGGATTGGTTAATGTTTGTTCGACTTATGGCGTTAAAAGTATCCTAGACAAATTAAATGAAAAAGGGCGGAGCACCATATCATTACTGGAGTTGAATCTTGACATAATTTACTTATATACTGTAAAGATATTAAATTTTTTGTTAAAATTTTACTTAAAAAAAATTTTTTTTTTAAAAGTGGGCGTGGTCCTTCTCCGATTTTGCTAATTTTTATTAAGCGTACATATAGTAATAAGTGTAACGTTCCTGCCAAATTTCATCATGATATCTTCAACGACTGCCAAATTACAGCTTGCAAAATTTTTAAATTACCTTCTTTTAAAAGTGGGCGGTGCCACGCCCATTGTCCAAAATTTTACTAATTTTCTATTTTGCGTCATAAGTTCAACTCATCTACCAAGTTTCGTCGCTTTATCGGTCTTTTGTAATGAATTATCGAACTTTTTCGGTTTTTCGAAATTTTCGTAATCGAAAAAGTGGGCGTGGTTATAGTCCGATAACGTTCATTTTAAATAGCGATCTGAGATGAGTGCTCAGGAATCTACATACCAAATTTCATCAAGATACCTCAAAATTTACTCAAGTTATCGTGTTAACGGACGGACGGACGGACGGACATGGCTCAATAAAATTTTTTTTCGATCCTGATTATTTTGATATATGGAAGTCTATATCTATCTCGATTCCTTTATATATGTACAACCAACCGTTATCCAATCAAACTTAATATACTCTGTGAGCTCTGCTCAACTGAGTATAATGAAAGTAAATGAAGAGGGGGAATATAACTTTTATATTTTATACTACGAATATTTGTATGTTATTTAGCATTTGCGTGAATAAAAAAACTAATATTTCTCTTTACTATAGTATGTATACATAAAAGCAGTGCGCGGTTGCATTTTATCTGAGTTGCCATAGTAAAATTTTATTATCAGTTATTTGTATGCAATATTTTACTTTTGGCAACTCTGTTCGATCGTCCTCGTGTCGTGATCACGGTCGTTAAAAAACGAGCAATGATCGGCTGATGGTGGTCCGCAAACGCATTGCAAAGGAGTATTGTTAGAGTACTCCAACATGAAGAAAATGGAACACGTAATCCAACAATTTTTGCAGGGCAGTCCATATAAACTTTAAGCGTAAACGTCACTGCAAATATCCGACTAAAGAGCGTAATTTCTGCGGACTCACAAAAGCGTACGTTAGGGAACCCATGAGTAACTGGTGAAACAAAATAGCTAAGATAAACACTAAATTGAGTACCTAGGGCAAAAATTGCCCCGTGTATTCTCTGCAGCGGCAGGCGCCAATTCCGAATACACGCAGAAATATTTAGCTAAGAAACAGTACTCGTTTTATATCTGTCTCCTCGCAATGATTTCAGCTGATACTTTTAACATTGTAAATACCTACGAAATGGCAATTTACCCCTCTACAAGTTTTAGCACGCGTTCTTAGCTGGTTCAGTCATAGGTGGTTATGAGATGTTGTTGTTTCCTCCAGCGGGGGGTTAGAATATACCCGCGGTAGGTATGCCTGTCGTAAGAGGCGACTAAAATACCGGATTAAAGGGGTTTGTGTAGCGCAGCCCCTTCAGGTTGCACGCGCAATACATAGCTTATCCAAACCCAATTGTCAACCTCACCTATATTGTGGCGAATCCTGTTTCATTAACAGCCGAGGCTCTGGCGACCCCGAACTCGTCATGGATCTAGGGAGTGAGGGCGGGATGGCCTAGAAGGTCGCATGGTGTCATAACAAATCGTTCCCGAGATGGTCGGGCTTGGTACCGGAACGTACCGGATCTGCATCCGGCAAAGGACCATCAACTCGATAACACTCCACAAGGCCTTCGGGGAGTGTCCTTATCGCTACAACAACAACAACATCTGTTGTGACTATCTGTTGTTGTTGTTGAGAGGGAATGTTTTGGGGTGTCATTTTTGTTCATGGTCCTTCGTCGGATATAAACCCGGCGCGTTCTGCTAACAATTACGAGAGATCGATTTATATGACCACATTGAACCCTTTAGGCAAAAATGTATGCAATCTACTCATCTGTCTGCTCACGATGCTGCATTGTACAGGTCTACAAAACCTGTACAATGCGATGCTGCACGAAAAGTATTATGTGACGGGCCCTTAAATAACCTCAAATGGCAGGTTAATTTCAATTGGCAAATTTCAAATTTAGATATATTTGAAAATAAACGAATTAGCAAGAAAGTCTAGGATATTCGTGGAAGTTTTGTGTCGCTTAATCAATAAAAATGTATTTATAATTCCTAGTAATACAAAGTTAATGAATTGGTAAAACCTCAAAAATATTTAGTCAAGAGATCCATCGAAGTCGTAGTGAAACTGTGTTGATAATGCTACTTCTAGGAACCATTTCAGGCACAATATAGCATAATATGTACAATTAAAGCTTGCAGATTTGTAGAAGGTAAGTAGATCGATATATATTACTTACATGTTGTGCTTAAAACTTATGACTCGGGTCACAGAAATGTTTTCGTATTTTGGCTGTAAGTGAAACGCCTTAATTGATCTGGTAAAAAGACCACATCCTGACGGCTACCAGAAGCGAGTGCTGAACAATTTCAGGAAGATGGCTAGGGCTTTGAAGTGTTACAAGAAAAATTCGCTAAGAATTGGCGCAACGTTTTCAACGATGAGACATTCCCCCTTATTGTCAGGGCCGATCGCAGTAGATAGGCGATGCCGAACGAAATTGGCTATCTATAATGAATACAAATTATGTTATATACATAGATGATGCTGTGTTACCAGAGCGTACCGGATCTGTATCCGGCAAAGAACCATCACACGATAACACACCCCAAAGCCTTCGGGGACTAACCTTATCGCTACAACAACAACAACAAAAGTAACCTTATCGCTACAACAACAACGTGCTTAAGGCATCGTATTGAAACATCACAAGCGATCGAGAAAGCATCATAAAAAGGTGCTTCTATAAGCGTCATGCAATCAAGACGAAACACGGGTTTGACCGTGTTTGTAGGTATCTCATTCAGGGAGCGATAGCAAAGGGCGATTTTGATGATCTCCTAATCACCTTAACTTTTATATGGACTGCTAAGTGCAACACTTTATCTACACTTATAAAATTGTTGTCACTAAAATAAGTACTTAAAAGTGTGTGTCACCATTATACTGCACTTTCAATATTTGTATGCGTTATACACTACGACGAAAAAGGATTGTGGGAGGGACGCAACAAATTAAATGGGGTTACAATTGTGTAGGTCAGGGAAACATACTCTTAGTCCCTACCTCCCTTTGCACCGTTTGTCAGCACAGAATATATATGTTTGCGACATTCGCCCAATGCAGCTGCTACCATTGACCGTGCCACTTTCCTAGATGTTCTGGTCTCCGCGACGGCAACCTGCCCACGGGTTTCATTGCGCCATGTTGCCCGGCCGCACACCCAAATACACCGGGTACCCCCATGCTTACCCAAGGACGTCCAGTCCCAGGTCCACAACAGCAGTTGCGTCGTAGCCTTCCACAACCCAGGCGTAGTCACCCGCCACTTACTCACAGAGTGACGACGTCTCCCCCTTGCGAGATAGTCGATTTCATGAAGCGGCACAACATCCGCATTGCTGCGATTCAAGAGACGAAACTCACAGCAAGATCTGCTCTGCAGACCTGTTCTGGGTATAATGTCCACAGAAAAGATCGCGAGAGCGGAAATGGAGGCGGCCTCGCGTTTATCTTACACCACTCTGTGCAATATCATACATTTGATCCTGACATCGACCGCAGGGACAGTGTCTTAGAACGTCAAGGCTTATCTGTCCGGTCAGGCGATGCAAACCTAAAAATCATCAACATCTACATCCCTCTTGCCACCTGTTGCCCCAGCGGATAGCGCCCTAATATCAGCGCCTTACTCACTGGCAACAATAGCATTATCTTAGACGATTTCAATGCCCCGCACGATCTATGGCATTCAAACTTCCGGGCGGACAGTAGTGGTGAGATGTTGGCGGATCAAATAGAAGAAACGACTTTCTGCACAATAAACGGAGACGCCCCACACGTATGGTAGGAAGCTGTCACAGTTCGCCGGATGTATCAATCGTGAGCGCAGGACTCGTAAACTGCGTCAACTGACAGCCGATGGTAAAATTGGCATCCGACCACCTGCATATACTTATTTCGCTTGAGCGTACCGCCCACTTCATCGTCACAGAAAAACGCACTTTCATACATTTCAAAAAAGGAAAGTGGGATGAATACAAATCCTTTACAGACAACCGCTTTGCTGCCTTCCCTATCCCGACTGATGCTCGCCAAGGGGAGCGTGCTTTCCGCAAGGTCATTGAATCCGCCTCGGCTCGCTTTGTTGTTGTTGTTGTAGCGATAAGGTTGCTCCCCGAAGGCTTTGGGGAGTGTTATCGATGTGATTGTCCTTTGCCGGATACAGATCCGGTACGCTCCGGTACCACAGCACCATTAAGGTGCTAGCTCGACCATCTCGGGAACGATTTATGTGGCCACATTAAACCTTCAGGCCATTCCCCCCTCCCCACCCCCAAGTTCCATGAGGAGCTTGGGGTCGCCAGAGCCTCGTCTGTTAGTGAAACAGGATTCGCCGCGGATAGGTGAGGTTAACAATTGGGTTTGGAGAAGCAATACATTGCGCTGGCAACCTGAAGAGTTGCGCTACACTGAATATGGTATTTTAGTCGCCTCTTACGACAGGCATACCTACCGCGGGTATATTCTGATCCCCTAACCCACTGGGGTCCTCGGATCGCTTTGGTCCACCGTAAAGTCCCTATCGAATCCGACTAAGCACAATGATAAAATTTCCATCGCCTTTGGCGATAAAGTGCTGTCGGATGCGAAAAAATGCGCGAGCGCTTTCTGCCGACAATATATAATGCATTCTACGGTCGACAAAGATAGGAACGGAGGGCCAACAGACACGCATATAAACATAAATCCAGGGCGTCATCAATTACCATCACCGCCAAAGAGGTTGAAGATGCCATCGGTCCTGCTAAACCATCCAAAGCAGTGGGCCCAGACGGCATAGCCATGCCGATGCTTAAAAGCCTAGAGAAAGAGGGTTTCAAATATTTAGCACATGTGTTCAACCTGTCTCTTTCCACCTTTGTCATTTCCGAAAAATGGAAAATGGCCAAGGTGGTCCCGCTACTAAAGCCTGGGAAACCAGCTAACATAGGAGAGTCATATCGCCCGATATCCCTCCTATCGCCAGTAGCCAAGACGCTTGAAGCCATTTTGCTCCCCTACCTCAAAGTAAAAATTATCTGGGTGGTCGGCAGGCATCCGTGCAATTTAGAAACGAAAAATCAAAACCAAGAAGAGTTAAACAAGGGGTGCCACAGGGTGGTGTCCTATCCCAACTTTTGTTTAACTTCTACATATCAAAGCTACCTTCGCCACCAGAAGGAGTTACTATCGTCTCCTACGCCGATGACTGTACAATAATGGCCACAGGCCCAGGCCAACAGATCGATGAGCTTTGCAACAGAATAAACGGCTACCTCCCTGATCTCTCCAGTTTTTTCGCCTCGCGAAACCTGGCATTATCACCGACTAAATCCTCCGCGACCTTATTTACAACATGGACGTCCCAAATGTCGACCATTTTGAACATCCACCTCGTGGCACTACGCTACCGACTGTCCTACACCCCAAAATATTGGGTGTCTACATAATTAGGCGAGAATACTCCCCGTCAGGGAGAGAAATGAGATGTTAACCAAACAGTTCCTGTTGAATACCCAGAAACCTGGGCATCCCAACAGACATCTGATTGATGAGCCAACACCGCCTAGGGGCGTAAGGAGTCATCATAAGCATTATGAGGAAATACGGCACCTGAGAACTCAGCCGTATGAAGCAAAAAAACACAAGCAGGTCCTCAGTGAACTCCACAAACAGACGTCGGACGTTAATGCCACAGCTGTTGACACAGCAAGTGTCCTTGGACCCCGTTAGAGGATATTGATGACAATTTGTGATCGGTCGCACCTATTAGGTGGGGCGAAGCACTGCTACAACAACAACAACAACAACCAACCAACCAAAAAGGTTTTTCCGACATACGCAGTAGAACCACAGGCTGGGACCGGGGTTAGGTTCAATAGCTTCCCGGAGCAGGAGGATATGGAGCAGTCCAGCTGCAAGGAGCTGCTCCGAGGATGACAATTTGTGGGAGGGACTCAACTAATTAAATGGGGGTTACACTGAAATAACAGCCCTTAATGGGGAAAAAATATCCGAGTCGTTCCGGTACATGGAACCGGCTGCCACATAGAATCGGTAAACGCTTTTTCCAGGACGCGCCCGGTGAACTCTGTTATTAATATGCATTATCCTACCCTTGCAGAAGAAGAAAGGACACTACCAAGGGAGACACGAGTCACCCTGACCCAACTTCGTTCTGGACACTGGTAACTGGTAATGTATGTCCTGCATGCGACGTGTCCCCACACGACGCCAACCATCCTTTCAATTGTAATGTGGAACCTACGCCTCTAACACCAATCTTCCTATGTGGTCCACCCCTGTTGAAACAGCCAGTTTCCTTGGAATCACGTTAGATAACTTTGATGACAATTTGTGAGTGATCGTGCCCATTGAATGGGGAAGCACTTTTAACACAAGAACAACAACAGCCATAAAGGTTTGTGTTTCCAGTATTTCTCCATACACTACTACTATCTGCGTAATATGTAGATATATTTATATAATTGTCGATGAGCTTTTTTTAGTCGCGAATGTAGATGTATATACATGTCAAAAAGGGCTAATAATTTACTAAATTGTATAAACTTTTTAAGCTCTATACTAAAGAGCTAGGAACGGTAAATTTTTTTCTTTTTATTACATTCATGAGAATAAATTAGGGATATACAGTTGTTCATCTTAAAATAATAATGGCTTGCACAATTCTCTATGCATAATTTAGTGACCTAAAACATCTTATAAAATATCGCATCAGCTAACGATAATAACCACAAACCGCTTGCCAATAGCTTTGAGAAAAGTTCTATAACCCATAAAAAGAAGAAATAAATTTTACAAGAAAATAGTTATAATAAATAAATTAAATGAAGGATAGTATTATAAGAAATACATCAAATATATTAAATAGGTACGTACTAAAAACACTGATATGCACATAAGTACATACATACATACCTACTTAGAAATACTTTGCTGCATTTAACAATCAATTTTCTCTGAAAAAGTAACATCAAAGACCTTAACAATATGTCTTGGTCCCATGCAAAATCGAAAGCTGTCATAGAAACCGCAACATATGTGATGAAGAAATTGATGAGATTTACATACAAACATATGTCTTAATATTTTATTTAAATGTCTAAGACATCAAGAAAACATAAGCCCACACATCATACCGCCATCTAAAAACCATAAAATATCTTCTAAGACATCGTCATCATCATCACCATCTACATACATACATCAACATTATAAGGCATCACATCATCATCACAACATCATATCTACACATTTTCAGCATATTTTTGTATGCATTACAACAATAAAATAAAGTGAAGAGGTGCGGTCATTGAGTTATACAATTGCCCAAGGATACTTGTCTTTTCTAATCCTTTTACCACAATTGCACATAAACAAACACACAAGCTTATGGAACGTCTTATGCTTTTCTTCGCTCGCAATCCTTGGCTATTCGTCATTCGCATTCAAAGTGTTTCAAATTATATTTTCCAAGCATTTATTTTAATTCCAAAAAAAGGACTATGGCAAATATAAAAGAAATTGTTAGGTTTATTTTTTTTATTATCACATTTCTTTGCTTTACTTCTGGTGATGAAGTGTTAACTCGAGCATGTTTGTAAGCAAAGGGATAGTGAGAAAGTAACGAGAAAATAAGAACACGATTTGTGTGTAGGAATGCATTTTTATCCGATTATCGCAGGGTAAAGTTATCCTCATTTCATAAAGAAGGAACAAGACATCTAGGAGAAAGGCTCATACTAGATGTTCGGTCTTAGTTATGGATACAATTTTTACAATCAGAGAGGTTCTTTCTGTTAATTTTTCTTATTATCTGGGAGCCAATGGCAAGGGGCAAAGAACAAAGGATCATAAAAGTAGTAAACAGGCAGGCAGACTATCTTTTCAAACCGAGTGCCATATCCGCATTTTTTTTCCTCTTTCTGTGCGCTGTCCTACCTAGGTGATGTTTTCTGCTAATCCGCTTACGTTAAATCTGCTGGAGCTACTTTTTTCTCTTGGGCGTTGGAGCAGCGCATGTGTTCTGCACCTGCCAATTCGGTGGGATAGTGTGGCAAAAAGGATCCTCCTCCTTGACACCGCCGTGCCTACCCAATATCTGAGAGTGTTGGTAGCTTAGTTCGCCGCGATTCCGCCCTAACGTGAAAATCCAGCGCCCTTTCCTCGACTCCTCCCACCGTTATTGTCACTTAACTATTGTTCGTCACCTTTCACTCTTCTTGGCGTCTTCAGATGGTCGCTCGATATCAATGTCATACAGATTGGTAATTTTACTTGACACCAGATCTACTTCGATTATCTGAGATAAAATAAAATAATTAAAAAAAATCTTTAAGTTAAACGGTTTTATTGAAAACAATACTTACATGAAGTAATAATAACACTAAAATTTAGAAAATAATTAGGTATGTCCTAGGTACTAGTCATCACACTCCTCATCAATCTAGGGCATTGATCAGACAATTAAATAAATTATTACTTCATGTAAGTATTGTTTTCAATAAAACCGTTTAACTTAAACATTTTTTTAATTAATTTATTTTCAAGTTTTTAGTCTTTATTTAATTGCCTATTTCTCATTCTGTTTAGTTCATTTAGTGACTCATTATTACACGGACTCTTTCCTGAAAATTTGTTACAATCTAAGTCCTCAATAGATAATACTTCCAAAGACTTTATCTCCTCGAACTCCAAAATATTTTGACGTCACTCCTACCGGACTGTATGTAATATTTGTTCCAGATATGAGCCAAATCGGACATCATAGGTCGCTTTCTATTCATGTATGTATTATGTGTTCCAAATATGAACCAAATCGGACCACAAATACGATTTTTTTGAATATCTCGATCTTTGCGCCACCTAGCGGCGATTTTTTCATATATCGCTTTCTATTCTTGTATATATTATGTGTTCCAAATATGGACCAAATCGGACCACAAATACGATTTTTGTGAATATCTCGATCCTTGCGCCACCTAGCAGCGCTTTTTTTATGGGTCTCTTTCTATTCTTGTACGTATTATGTATTCCAAATATGAGCCATATCGGACCACAAATACGTTTTTTTTATAAGCTTTTATTTAGTTTCACTTTTGTTGTCTGTAATGGAATCTTGCAAGTTAAATTTGATACACTTCCCGGTGTCCGATTAAGCTGAAATTTTGCACACATGTATAACTCCGATGACAATGCAATATTACTTTGTTAGAATTCGATAAATTAATCGATAACACAGTTATCGGTAAAGATTTGTATTTACTTTGGCATAACAGCCTAAGTCCCATACAAACCCGCCGGTACCTATCCGTGGATTGTGATATTTGGACGTGGTGAATCACGCGTGGTGAATCTCAACGCTTGTGAAAAGCGGAGACACAACCCTCTGTTGTATTTCTGTGTATAACCAACATAGCTGAAATTTTAAGGCTGTTTAACTCTGTAATCTTTTCTGTAATTTATTTTGCTTTTGGAAAAATTACCTATTTGAAAAAAGCTGGCTGAAAAATATTGGCATAACAGCTTAAGTTAAATCAAGAATGGAAAAACTTGGAAAATTTGAGCAGATGTGGCAATTTCGCGTGTCCGTTGAACGAAATATTGAAAATCTATTGATCATCGCTAGGAAATTAGCGACATTCCATCAACTTAGCAGCACTTTAGCAATACTACTGTTATTATTTGGCCGCTCAAACACACTCAAATTAATTTGCATTAAATTTAAAATATACAACTCAAAAATGACTCCGGTTGTTATGTCCGCAGCATTTATTTGGTGCAAATACAACATAATAATTTACACGGCCAAAGCCATAATAATTTGCACGGGTCATCAATTCTTTCTCTGATTCAAAAGTTGAACTACCAGCGCTACCGCCATCAGCTCAGTGTCATCATTGTCAGTAGCGCCAATAACACCAAACTCGTGCCTGACAAACAAAATTCGTTTCACTCAATAGTGCAAGTGAAATGTACTACGCACTCACTACTAAGTAGCGTCAAAAATTCGATTGGAGTCATTTCGTCAATGAGCTACCATTGAGCTGGCACCGCATTGGCGCTGGCGCCATGCAATTTACATCACTAAAATTGCACGAATGTCCAGGCTCATGACTTTGTTAATCCAGATGGTGAAAACGAAGACTCAAAGGAATGCAACCTTGCAAACAACATCCGTCATTTTCAAAGTGTAAAAATTCTGTGATACAGCGAACGCTAACGCCGTTAGGCTGTTATCGGTAAGTGTTGCATACTTTTCTGCGCACTTGATTTTGTTTTACAGATTTTTGGCGATGGAATTTTAGCTAAGCGAAAGTAGGAATTTTATTTTAAAACAGATTTAACCCACAGATGAGAGATCTGCAATAAGTAGTTGTAAACAGAACGCGGCATAGGCAAAGTTAAGTTATTTAACACTGTTTGACACAATTTTATATGTGCTCTCTGTCAAAAATGCTTCAACTAACTTAGTCACATTTTATTTCGATTATGAATATGCCCCAATATATTCGGATTATGATATAATAAAATTAAAGAAAGAAATAAAATTAAAGAAAAAAAACTTTTTTAAAAATAAGCTTTTATTATTGGTTAATAAAATTAACTAAAAAGTAAGTTGATGCATTAAAACAAATGGATAGGATGAGAAACGTTACAAATAACTAAGTAAAGGTTACATAACTAATTTAAACAAAATTTTACCCTACTAAAAATTAAAAAAAAATGCATATTTAAATTAAATTTAAGAAAAAGGCTTTTCTAAGAACAAGCTTCTAATACTTGTTAATAAAACGAACTAAAAAGTAAAAAATAAAATTTAAAAAAAAAAAACTTTTTTAAAAATAAGCTTTTATTATTGGTTAATAAAATTAACTAAAAAGTAAACAATAAATTGACTCTAAAGAAATATAACACTTTATAAGTTCATTGTAAGCTTTTCGATAATTAGGCTTCTTCGTCTGCGATAAAAGAATTATATATTGTACATAATTACATATATATTTTTAACATTAAAACTTTACACCTAAATTATTAAACCTTACAGTTTATATCACAGTCCTAATTGTTCTAATAAAAGCGTGTTACATTGCGATAGCAAGAAAAGGAGATCCTAAATGTTCTTAATTATACCATCAAAATTCAACACGTTTTTTATTAGAACAATTAGAACTGTGATATAAACTGTACGGTTTAATAATTTAGGTGTAAAGTTTTAATGTTAAAGATATATAATTATGTACAATATAGAATTCTTTTGTCGCAGACGAAAAAGCCTAATTATCGTTAAAGCTTACAATGAACTTATAAAGTGTTATATTTCTTTAGAGTCAATTTATTGTTTACTTTTTAGTTAATTTTATTAACCAATAATAAAAGCTTATTTTTAAAAAAGTTTTTTTTTTTTTAATTTTATTAATATCTTGCTGTTACGCCACTTAGCTGCGATTTTTTTCATAGGTCGCTTTCTATTCATGTATGTATTATGTGTTCCAAATATGAACCAAATCGGACCATAAATACGATTATTTTAAATATTTCGATCCATGCGCCCCCTATCGGAATTTTTTTTCTTATTATTGCATAGTCATCAGGTTCTGAACTATATTCCAACTTCAAGCTTGTAGCTTATCGGCAAGTTACTTAAATTTCAATTACAAAATTCGCGCCAGCCTGTCAACTCAAGCTAAATAAAACCGTTTAAAAAGGATCGCGTCTTCGGACATCGTCGGTAGGCTGCTAAAATATGGTGAATCAGCGCTGCGTATAATATTATAGAGCTGGCTGCGGTTGACAATAGGTGGCAGGTAACTTCTTCTAGGCCCCCAATGGTAGGCATTATTTGTGCTCCACCAATTTTAGAAACTCTCTCCAACTGCCCTGAAGTGATCCGTAAAAGTCGAAACGAAACACTGCAGATGAAGTTCCTCAGCCACTGCCACAACCGCAATATTACCTGCGTCCCGAGATAGTCGATCTTTATCACACCGTCATACATCGCATCAAATAGACAGATCCCTGAAGGACGCCTCCAATGTTGTGGTTTCGGTCTCTCTTTCGTAACATAGAGGAACTGAAAGGTGAAGCTTATTAGAACTTACATTAAATCAAAAAGTGCAATATTTGCCGGTGACTGGCAGTCGAAAATCTAGCTTAACTGATAACTGAAGTAGGGTTATAATACTACTGACCGCTTAACAAAGAGATGCAACTAATTATTAACATATAAACTAATCGGAGAACAACGCAGCGCCTCTTACTAGTGCTTGCATTGGCTTGGATCTGATTTCACTGAGAAAGCAAAATGGGCACTGGAACCCAGATGTGAGGTGAACAAATAAATTTGATATCAAATCAATTGGAGCAATACCAAGCTCCTAATCAAGCTGAATCGCCTTATGTACTCCCCTGTGAATGTATGGCAATCCCAATGAATAAATTATGCCGCAATGACAAGGACGAGTGCTGAACCACTGTTAATAAACAGCTAGATAAAGGTAGTCGACGAAACCTAAAGGTCTTTGGTACCAGTACTTCGTCTTAGCAATCATAAAAATGGAACGGGATGGATTAATACTGCAATAGCACCCATTGCTGAGGTGAAACCCGAGTCATTACGGTATATAGATCCGGTCTTCTGATTAAGGAAATCTTTTAAAAATGATCAGGCTTATTTCGGAAATGAAGGTCTAAGGTCATAATGTCTTGAAGATAATAAAGGGCAGCTTAAGAGATCATAAAATTCCATTCTGAGCCAAATACCAATTTGGGAATGATGAAGAACTTTTAGCAGAAGATAAGCTGTCTTTAGTAGTCGAAATGCTAAGGCTCTAAAGCTGTTCAATATACCAACAAGTACCATAATTGTTTAGTCGGGTAAAAGTCCAAAATTTTCATGGCTAGTATCTTCTTAGAACATCTCTTGACTGAAGGAGTAAAGTAAAGGCTTTAGCAATATAATCAGGCAGCCCACAGAGAGCAAGAATCCCTGAACTACTTGGATATTTCAAAGACAAAAGGTTTTGTGAAAATCATTTTACATCGGTCATAGATGATAAGCGAGGCTGTAAATGCCTTACATTTAAAGTCCACGGATACGTTTTCAAAGAGCAAATGCTATTCAGTATATCGGCCGTCATCTTTTAATGGCTAAAATTTCATTCCGAAGTGGCAGCTCTAATATCTAATACAGATAATATTAATGTGCAGTTAACCAAGGCGGGTTTGGAGGTTTAGAATTTTCCAGCAGTAGGTATGTCTGATGTAGTACCGTAGCATACAGGACTCAATCCGCTAAAGATCTGCTCATATACGTAGTACTCCCACCCAGCTCAGAAACGAACGACGGGCCTTCCTATTTCGAAAGTATTTACCTGAAGCTCGTTGAAGATACTGCAAAAGAAGAACTCGCTTTTGGTTAATTTTCGAAAACCCATTAAAAACTAAAACTGGAGCTAATAATATCCTTATTAGCTAGTAACCTCGCGTATACGATAAAGTCTCAGTATCGCACTTTTTAACTAACGGTACATGAAATGCATGATTAAATGTGGCATCGCGACAGGACACGCCATGTCAATAAATCCTATTTTCAATTTACACCAAGCCTCCCCGCGCACATACCTTCACACATGCACACCCACAGACCTCTATTTACAATATATCATCAAGAGCTCGTACCAGACAGATAGACAAACTCATCAAGCAACTGTGTAAATGCGCCGGGATAAAAACGTTCAAAAGCCGTGCATATAACGTTGTTAAATTCACAGTGGACCATTACAATAAACATACCAAAAATTACAACAAAACAGCAGCAACAACCAAACTGTAGCAAGGCCAAAAAGACGAAAATTACAACAAATGGAAGATACAAAAAAAAAAAAAAAAAAAAAAATACGTGCAACTTTCCAGCTTCCGTTGGCAATCAATTTTACGGTTCTAGTACGCTTTGGTGTGCAAACAAAGCGGATAGTAAACACACAAAAACACATACACTGACACCTGAACCATCCGTGTAAGCGAGCCGCTGCTTTTGACGAAGAGAATTTGTTGCAGTTGTGCTACACCTTCGCATTCGTCAAGGGGGATGCACTGGGCAGCGCGGCTTCGTAGCGACGGCGGAACACGTGGTTTAGCTCACATGAAGGTATTAACGCGTAACATCATCAATGCATGATTAACCTGGCACGAAAAGAAGGAAGCAGATGAGTGAGTGGCAAGAAGACACGGTGAAGTGATGGGCAAACAATAAAAAAAATAAAATTGAGTGGATGATCACAGCTTAGAAGGTTGGACATGAGCATACATTTACGAGCTATCCTTGAAAGACGCATACACCCATGCATACAAACGCGTTGGCGGAAGTAAATGAACTTTCATGCAGCACTTTGTAACACATCGACAATATTTGCTTGGTAGACTGGAGCTCACTCATCTTCGCCTTCCTCTTGCATAGCTTTCTCGCTTTCTCACTTTCTTCCTTGCCTTGCATTGCGCTCCTCTTAAACCTTATTCGGTTGTGGTTCCATTTTAGGTCAGTTGTCTCACTTCTGCTGTTTTTTGTGTAAGTTGATTCTTACATGTGTGGTTCACGTTTTTCGGCCATCAAGCCAAATGTTATCCAGCAGCTACTCCATCAGCTTTCCGCCATTTGAATGCATTATCTTTAGAGCACACAAGCTCGCTATCTTCACACGTCCTGTGCTACTTTCATGTTCGTCTGTGAACGAAATTTTTTTTCAATGTCTGTGTCGGCTTCTTTCCTTAATCGTTTGGGTTGTCTTTCGTTTCCATTTACTTGACTAATCCCAGTACATCTACATATCTTTAGGCGTACATGCAGCTGATGAATGACGTTTTAGTTATGAGTGGAAGGGATTTCGTGTTTGCGAGACATAACATAACTATTTAATGTTCACTGTTCGTTTTGGTTTCATAATTTCTTGACCGTAACGAATTCTTATTGTTTGTACCTTTCATAGCGTCATAACTGAATGTAATATGCTGAGTGGGTAAAATTTTTTCATTCAATATCAGAAAGATTTATTGTCAGGAGCAGGGACGGAAAATTATAATAATATTTTTTTTCGGAGTGGAAAAAGTCCGGGTCAAAAAATTTTCCTAGGTGAAAATGTTTGAGTTCTCAGGTATCCCTATAGCAATATAATGTCGAGTCATGTATCCTTGTTACTTTTCGAACTTTTTCCATAAAAGTCCACATATAAAAGTAAAATCTGTATTTTTATTTTTTGATTCCGGATTTAACTTTTATTTCCGGACTTTTATTTTTAAAAGTCCGAGTTTAACTAGTTCTATCGGAAGCAGGTAATAAAAATCGGAAAATAATTTTTATATTGATCCAAATATATTAAAAGTCCAAAATTAATAGTTTTGCAAGGAATGATATTATAAAAGGAAAAATAGTTTCAGTCCCTGGTCAGGAGTGAGTATTTCGAGCCTCGTTTAGTTGACTTGGCTTACCACGAGGCCTGTGAAGTAGAACCAATTACAAGAACAATATAGAAATTTACCCAGAAACGAATTTTTTTGACTCTAAATTATTCAACGTTTTTCGCAAGGACCGGGATGCTGATAAAACAGGCCGTTCTTTGGGAGGCGGTATACTAATTGCTGTGCATCGTAGCTTGAGATACTTTGAAATCAACCTAAATAATCCTGATACTATTCTGGATAAAACATGTATTTGCATCAACGGTTCGTCAACCTACGGATCGTTAAACATTATTGGATCTTATATAACTCCTGGTAGTACGTCTGATATTTATAAAGCACATACTGATAACATTGTAAATATTGTGCATAATTAGTTAGCGGGAAATCACCTATGCGTTCTTGGCGACTTCAATCTTCCCAATGTAGCATGGTGTGGAAGCTATTCTAAACTTGATTTGATACCAACTAATATTACTTCGGCGACTGAATCTTATTGTATCGACAATATCTTAAGTCTAGATCTTATTCAAATTAATAGCTTTCTAACAAGCTTAATAGAATTCTTGATCTCGCCTTCGTTAGTACAAATATCAATACAACAATATCCGAATGTTTTTTTTATATTTCACCTGCTGATCGACATCATGTTCCGTTGTGTCTGAAGGTCGAATTTTACAGGTCCGTCAAGCTAGACCCCCCCCCGATGGATTCGAAATTTGGTAGACCAGGTATTATGTGCTATTTATGTGCTAATTTGTTCCCAAAATAAAAAAAATTGTGCTCAAAATTTAAGTACTTTTTTTTTAAGCACTGGGTCAAACAAAAAAATTTAAATGTGGGAATTATGTGCTCCAACATAAGCTACGGTCTGTCCAGAAAAACAGAGGGGTGACAAGGGGGGAGCGGGGCATATAACCCCAGACGGAAAAATCGAAACGGGATAGGTGCAGAATTTTGTGCTATTTATGGGCTCGATAGTTCCAAAAACGATTCGTTTTTTGACAACTTTTTATATATTTTTTAAAACATCAAAAGTGGTGGGTCCAGCTAGACCCCCCCCCCCCCCCCCCCCCTCGTAAGCACTAGGCCAAACAAAACAATTTAAATGTGGGAATTATGTGCTATTTACGTGCTCAATAGTGCCAAAAAGAATTCGGGTTTTTGACAACTTTTAATGATTTTTTTAAAACTTCAAAAGTGGGGTGTCCAGCTGGACGTCCAGCTAGACCCCCGCCCCCCCTCGTAAGCACTAGGCCAAATAAAACAATTTAAATGTGGGAATTATGTGCTATTTACGTGCTCAATAGTGCCAAAAAGAATTCGGTTTTTTGACAACTTTTAATGATTTTTTTAAAACTTCAAAAGTGGGGGGTCCAGCTGGACGTAAGCACTAGGCCAAACCAAAAAATTTAAATGTGGGAATTATGTGCTATTTACGTGCTCAATAGTGCCAAAAAGAATTCGGTTTTTTGACAACTTTTAATAATTTTTTTAAAACTTCAAAAGTGGGGGGTCCAGCTGGACGTAAGCACTAGGCCAAACAAAAAAATTTAAATGTGGGAATTATGTGCTATTTACGTGCTCAATAGTGTCAAAAAGAATTCAGTTTTTTGACAACTTCTAATGATTTTTTTAAAACTTCAACTTGTTATGATGCCCTTTTTCTGGGCGGGATATTAATTATTGTTACACTATTTTTACGTCACATGTCTTGGGTACTTGCTCGAAGAATATTCCAATTATTAAAAAGGGGACTTATTAACTTCCTTGGTATACTCGTGGTCTGAAAAGGCTAAAGAATCAGCGAAATAAGTGGCACAAACAATTCCTGAAATCCAAGGATCAATTCCATTTTGGCCTTTATACCCAACTATCTAAGAAGTTTAACTGCCTTAACAAATTTCTTTATAATAAATATATACTTGGGGTTGAATCAAATATTAAGTCTAATCCCAAAAATTTATGGCATTTTATCAAATCCAAAAAGAATGGTGTTGGGGTGCCTGCTGCTGTTTGCTTGGGTGATAAACTTGCTACCTCCCCCGTAGACATTGCAAACTTATTTGCCAAATTTTTTCAATCCAACATCACAGTTGATGAGGTTGTTTTACCAAACTATGTTTGTCATTCTGACCATGATTCAGCCTTCAATTTCAATGACCTACTGCTTACCACAATCGACGTTATTAACGGTATCAATAGTCTTAAAAACTCTACTCAGACTGATCGAGATGGTCTTAATACCGCCCTCCTCAAAAATTGTCCTGCTATTGTAGCCCCACTAACGGCCATGTTTAACCAATCTCTAAGTTCTGGTGTCTTTGCAGATGCCTGGAAACTTGCATACGTTTCCCCAATTTTAAAAAGAATGATGCTTCTAACTATAGGCCAATATCTAAGCTATCTATCATTTCTAAACTTTTCGAAGGGATTGTTGAGGATAAAATATATTTTGCCGCAAAAAATTTGTTACTACCAAACCAGCATGGCTTTGTTGAAGGAAGGTCTACCGTCACAAACTTAGCCTTATTTAGTGAATATTGCATTGATGCGTTCCCTTCAAGCCATCAAGTAGATTGCATTTATACCGACTTCTCTAAAGCTTTTGACAAGGTATCTCACAATATGCTACTACGTAAACTCGCTTCCCTCGGTTTTCACTCTGTATTTCTCAAGTGGTTGTATTCCTACCTAAGTAACAGACGCTGCATGGTCTCTATTGAGGGTGTATCTTCCAACTATTTTACTGCCACCTCTTGGGTACCCCAAGGGAGCATCTTAGGCCCTCTTCTTTTCATTTTATTCCTTAATGATATAGGAAATTGTTTTGTGTCATCGGAGTTCTTACTTTAAGCTGATGACCTAAACGTTTTCTCCAGTATTCAAAATAGTGATGACGCTCAGCGTCTCCAAGAAGACTTAGATAGATTAGCAATCTGGTGCCGTAATTCGCGTCTATCTCTCAATCTCAACAAGTGCTTCCATGTCACATTTTCCAAAATTCGCAATGTTTTACCAACGAAATATACTATCTCGGGTACTCCCCTTCACTTCCTTGATGAGATTAAAGACTTAGGGGTTATCTTTGACTCCTCGTTATCTTTAAATAACCATATTAACTATGTAATTTTAAGCGCGTATACTTCCTTAGGTTTCGTTTCTCAGATCCCTCAGATCCGTTCCAAACTGGAATATGCTGCATTTATTTGGAGACCTTATCACAAGTTTGCAATCGACAGGATTGAGGGAGTACAAAAGATCTTCCTAAAATTTTGCCTAAGGTCCTTACATTTCTCAGACCCAGTCCCTTCTTATCATTCCCGCTTGCTGCTAATTAATTTGAAACCACTAAAGCTCAGAAGGTCAACCCTTTCCTTGTCTTTCATTTTCGGAGTTGTTAATGGAGATATTGATTACTCCTCTTTACTGCACGCGATTCATTTTCTTATTCCAACGAGTTCTCTTCGTTCTCATAACCCCTTTTATATTAAACATAAGTCTACTAACTATGCGATAAATGCTCCATTGTCGCGCTCTCTACGTGAACTTAATGAGATCTCTAATTCTATTATGCTTGATTTTTCTTATCCAAAGTCTATTTTTCTTAATTTACTTAACTCTGTTTTGTAGCTAGGCTTAGTTATTAGTTTTAGTCAGTAAGAAACATTTTTGTTTTTGACTTTTCGAAAATAAATAAATAAATTAGTAATACGATACATTTATTTTATTTTGTTTAAAGTGAACAACAGACACAACGCGGTCGACTACTAAAATTAATATAATTCGATAAGAAATATTTGTAAATTTAAAAGCTAACATTAATATTAAATACCTAGGAACTTTAAGAATTAAATTCAACTTTAAACAAAAAGGGAATTTAGTATTTATTTGATTTTACTTAAAAACCAGGTCAGATATAAGAGTATTGAATTATGCAAACAGTAAAAGATTATTCCATGCTAATACAATTATATAAATCATTATAGTACGAGCACCAATTACGCGAGGGATTATTTTTAGCAAAATTTTGTCGGCAAGTTGATAGGTGGGAGGGCACATATTGTCTAAATGTTCTGCTAGGTGCAGCGAAGTTTAGGTGACCGACAAGGTAAGAAGAGTCTATCTGGCCGATGATAAGCTTGTGAAGGAACATTACCCCAAGTAATATTCTTCGGTTCTCCAAAGTTGGCAAACTAATAAGAAGCAGCCTATTTTTGTATGGTGGTAGATGAAGGTTAGGATCCCAGTTAAGGCCACGGAGTGCGAAATTTAAAAATTGTTTCTGAACCGACTCAATTCGCTGTATATAGTTCTGATACCGCGGGCACCAGACACACGAGCAGTACTCAAGTATTGGGCGTACTAAAGATGTGAAGAGGAGCTTAGTGAGATACGGATCATCAAACTCTTTGGCTTTATTTACAATTGATGAAATATGCATACTGAAACACAGTTTCGGATCAAAGAGAACTCTCAAAATCACTTACACAGACGTGCTATTTAACGTATAAGATGTCAAAATTGGCTTCACACGAGGAAATCTCATCAGCTTGCATTTAGAACAGTTTAAATCTAGTAAATTCGCAGTACACCAACATTGAAAAGAGTCCAAGTCGGCCTGCAAGAGATGGAAAGAGGATAGCTCAGAGGGCAGGTATGCATAACAAAGTTTAACATCATCCGCATACATAAAAGTTCGGGAATGTAAGATAATTTTTGGTAAATCGTTTATGAACAGGGTAAAAAGTAATGGACCGAAATGACTACCCCGAGGAACTCCAGACGTTACATTAAACTTCTTAGAAAGACAATTGTTAAACAAAACTTGTTGAGTCCTGTTGGCGAGATAACTTTCACGCCAGAGAAGTAAATGTTTCGGATACCCAAGAAAATCAAGTTTAAAAATTAGAAGTTCATGATTGACAGAGTCAAAGGCTTTGCTGAATTCGTTGCAGATCACGTAAATTTGCCTTTTGTTTAAAAATCCGTCCATTACTAAAGAGGTAAACTCTAGCAAGTTGGTAGTGGTTGATCTTTGAGGTACAAAACCATGCTGGCAAGATGATAGTAAAGAGCTACACATGAAGTTGGCGAGTAATTATTTGTTCGAAAGTTTTAGGGATAGCTGAAAACTTAGCTTAAATTACTCCTTCCAAATTAATGGCAAAGATCCAAATTCCATGGATAGCGTAAATAATTTAATAATCGGCTCAGATAAATTCACGGCACAGTACTTAAGCACACAACTAGGAACACCATCAGGCCCCGGAGAAAAAATTGGCTTCAAATTCAAAACAGTCTGAAGAATAGTATTGTAATCGATGACTGGATTTAGTATGCAATTAAAACTTCAAATTGATATGGATATTGATCAGATTGAAATGATGTAGATGAATGCGTCGATTCAAAGAAGTCTGCAAATAAATTGACGATAACATTATCGGAATTAGCATTATTACGCCCAAAAGAGATGGCCGCTGGAAATCCAGAAGTTTTCCCCTGAACCCTGAGCCCATGATTCCGAGTCATACATCAGGTATGAAAAAAGAGCGCGATTTTTGTTAGTCGAAAGAGGACTTTACTTTTCGCTAGCTTACTCAGTAGAAGGTATCACTTGTTAGCAAGACTGACTCTCCGATTTATGTCTAGCCTGATGTTAATTTCGGTGTTAATACTGGTTCCCAAAAAGACCTTCTTCACTTATAGAATTGGTATCTGTCACCGTCTGCCAAAGCCATAAGACGACGATGACCTCGTTATCTTATCCTCGTTATTTTATCCAGGAAAGGCATAAATTACGGCGTACACAATTTTAAACTTGATGGCAACCCTGTAGTGCTCCTACAGGGCACAGGAAGCATTCGCGTTGTTTGAAGCCTACTTTGGTATTGAGAGGTCGTTCACAGTCTTTATGGAGCTGGTGTTGTTGCTCAACGTGATTTGCCAAAGCTTTAACTTCGCAGGGAACTAGAATTCAGAATTAGTAGCATACAAGAAATTTCTTTCTGCGCTGTCAAAAGCTCTTTTGATGCTTTTAGCGTGAGTCTTCCCTAGGATCTGGCGTATCAAGAAAGTCTCGTCTATAGAAGTTTTACCAGGGCTGAAGCCGCAAGGATACTATCCAAAACGTTCGTTTATTTTAGCCTACAGTATTTTTTACAATACGCTAGATAAAACACTACATCCGGGCTAATGCCACTGTAGTTGGCGCGGTTTTTGGCCTCGCCTTTCTTGTGGATTTTACAGAACAGAATTAAGTTCCAATAAAGAGGCATACGCTCGTCCGACCATGCTTTACATGCTCTTTACCAAGCCTTCGCCTCTGTTTCCGTCGTTTTCCGCCACCTTGTCCTTTTTAGCCGGGATTTTACCCCACCTTGTCTTAGTTGGGTGGAGGACCATACCTATATTCAATTGTCCAGGATTTTGGTATCGGGCGCATCATCTTTCTTGCGATATAAATTAAATAAAAACGTTCTTTACGTCGGTTATCAGGTCGCCACTTACAGCAGGAGCCCCTCTGCCTTGAAACCCTCCGTCATCTGTCATATTTAACCTCTGCGTGTCGCGACAACACCCGCATATGCCGCGCTTTGTGTGAGGATTTTTTCGAGTTGTTGCAACATTCCTCATCGTAGAGTTGTTTTTCGGTTCTCTTCGGAGCTTTAGCTTAGCGTCTGTAGATTCATGACTAGCGCGGGAATAGAAGTCCCTTAAGCAGCTGGGTTGCAGGGTTCACAGTGGCTCTCAGAACCGCCACGGGCTGTTATGTCGCCAGATACCATCTACATAATGAGGTGAGAATACTCCCCATCAGGGAGAGAAATGAGATGCTAACCAAACAGTTCCTGTTGAATACCCAGAAACCTGGGCATCCCAGCAGACATCTGATTGATGAGTCAACACCGCCAAGGGGCTTAAGGAGTCATCTCCGTAAGCGTTATGAGGAAATACGGCACCTGAGAACTCAGCCGTATGAAGCAAAAAAAAAAAAAAAAACACAAGTAGGTCCTCAGTGAACTCCACAAACAGGCTTCGGACCTTTATGCCAGGAATTGCCCGGTTAATCCAGTACTCAAAGAACAGTACCCAAAACTTGCGGAAGGAAAACGTACACTCCCCAGGTAAACGCGAGTGACTCTAGGTCAACTTCGATACAGGATACTGTAACAGGTTAAACTCTTACCTATCCAGAATCAACCCCGACATACAAAATGTATGCCCTGCTTGCAATGTGTCCCCACATGACACCAACCATCTCTTTAATTGTAATGTGGAACCAACGCCTCTAACACCTCTCACATTATGGTCCACCCTGTTGAAACAGCAAGTTTCCTTGGACTGCCGTTAGAGGATATTGATGACAATTTGTGATCGGTCGTACCTATTGGATGGGGCGAAGCACTGCTACAACAACAACAACAACATCAACAGTGGCGGTACGCAGTGAGTGGGTTATATGGGTCTGGTCGAAGACTGCTTCCAGTGAACAGGTGTGAGTGTCGTGTGGAGTAATGCTTCTTGAGCAGGTTTCCTTCACGAACATTACCTGCTTATATTTTCTTCGCTTTACATACTCGTCGATACTCCGACCTTGTATAGTTCGCACATACAGAGCACTGGTGCCAAATCGCTTGTGGTATATTTTTTTACTAAAACTTGGCTGCTGCGAATTCTGCGAAACGTAACCTTTTGTGAGATGTTGCATAGTGAAGTTTGAATTGAAACCTTCCTACCCCAGCCTTTAAGTAACCAAGAATGATTCTGATGTGATGACGGAGGCAAACATATTCAAACTTCTACTTTATCATAGAAAGAGTTCTTATACACGTCGATCGCATCGTCTTTTGATGCGTAGGCGCAGATAAATGTTATATTGAAAAATCTAAGTTTAATTAATTTCACTGTGAATAACAACACAACATCAACTGTGTTATACTTCGCAAGACCCTATTGACTTTCTGTCAGTCGCCCTTCCATCGCGCTACTATTTCCACCTGAAAAATATTAAAGTAGTCTGGCAGCTTATAGGATTTGTTTATTTCCGGATCATCGGTATACACGTTTATCGCCTCGTCTGTCATTTAAGCGTCAAACTTCCTCTTTTATTGTGGCGCTAAGAGACCCATCGAAGCGCTGGTAGGGAGCTGGGTAGTATGTGCGTCCAATATTTAATGATGCTATACAACTACGGTTGTATGGTCTGCGCTAAAACTCCTTGTGGTCGGTTCTTTTTTGTTTAGCTGTCAATCTTTCAGTAGAAATCTGTCCAGAAGGATCATTAGTCAGTGACTGCTTAATTACACTACTCATTCTCTCGGAAGCAGCCAGATTCTTAGAGTTAGCTCCCATTGGACTCTCCGAGAAAGCTGGGGTCTTGGAATTACCTTTTTTTGGTTATCATCTACTTATACATTCGTTCTTCCATCATTACTTGCCGAGGGGGTGCGTTACATAGACGGGCGCTATGGAGTTCGTCTAAGCCGGTGCCTACCATAGTAACGAGTAAAAACAGCTTTCTAGATGCAAGATATTTAAAATTCGTCGGGATACGGTAATATCAAAGCCAGGATCACGATTAGCCTGCAAAATAGCTAGAATACCACAAAAGTTCGGGCATGCCTCACTAGAACCTTCTTCAGAAAATGCGAAGATCCGAATGTTTATATGAAAATTTAGTAAAACGATTCGTTATCGTTTTTAAAGCATTTTATTTAGATAGAATTTCATTATGATTGAACAACTTTACATAATAATTAATTAGATAACTACTAAAACTAAGTACATATTAAGTAGGTGTATGTAGATCTATGTATGCGTGACTTTAAGGTTATTTTTTATATTCTAATAGCTTTGATATACAGCAGCGACAAGAAAAATGGGAGACGAAATTTTTATCAAATTTCGTCATTAAAATTATTTTTATTTATTTTCGATATTTTAAGCAAAAACTGCTTCGGAGTTTGTAACTGAAGTTTTGCAGACCAAACTCAAAAACATTTTCGAAGATTTTAAACTTTTTATTTGGATTTCTTTAAAGTCTTTTGAGTATGCATTATTGTAGCCCCCTCAATTTTAGCCTAACAAAGTACAACTTATAGGTCTATGAAAATTTGCATTGATTTTTGACATATTTTTCTGCGAAGGATGTTCAGGTTTTTTTCCATATAAAAAAAATCATATCTTCAACGGAGGAAAATCTGAAACTCTTCGGAAAAAATTATCAAAAATCAATGCGAATGTTGAGAACCCTGTTTATTACTTTTACTTTGTGAGACGTAAATTGATTGGGCCGCAAATTGACATAATAAAAAAAATCAGGGAAATTCAAATGAAAAGTTCGAAATTTTCTCGAAATTTCGAAAATGTTTTTAAGTTTGATAGCTTCTGTTTCAAAATTCATGGACGTTGTCTCTTAACATAGAAAAGATAGAATTAAATTGACGAAAGTTGTTAAAAATTGCCACTGCCATTTTTCTGTTCACTGCTGAAACATAGTACACAATACTTTTATAGATTTTTATTTACATTTTATTTACGTTTAATAAGCACTAGAAATATTTTTACATTTTTGGTTGCCTTATAAATCTATTACACTATTAAATACTATGGATTTTTAGTTCTTTTTCACAAATTCTGTCATATTTTGACTTTGTCTATATATATTTATATAATAGCCATCTATTTTTTTACATTTATACACATCTACATTTGCGGGTAACAAAAAACTCTTATCATCACTTAGATAATGCTTAGGAGACCCATCTAGAGGCAGTGGTTAAATAACTACGTACAGAATGGTTTGTACCGAATAGTGGAGACACGCACCTCTATTGGCCATAGTGTATAACCTATAGCTGAATCGGTTGGGGTGAATAGTGGACTCACACCATTTGCAGAGGTAAAACATAGAGGTAGTGTAGAGGAAAAATATACACACATTTGAGTTGCATCTGAGTATAATGCTTATTTTTAATTTAGAAGTACTAATTTTCTGCGCAGCAATTTCAGAAGTGTAGATAAAGTTATGCACGTAGCAGTTCATATAAAGTTTAAGTGCATATGTATATACATTTAAAAAAACACAGCTAATGTATGATATATTTTTAGCCACATATGGATTAAAATAACAATTCTGGTGTTAACATTTAATTTTATTTTTTATAAATTTTTATTTTTCTGCATTTGGCGCTAAAAAGCAATTTCAGGTGTTTGAAAATATGAGCATTTTATTTACATAATTTTTTTTTTTAAACAAGTGCTGAAATTTGATTGCCAAAAAAGCAATTTCATATTGCAGAAAAAAAACAAACAAATTCTGAAAAAAATCTAACAAAATTAACGAACGATAAATCGACAAGTTAATAAAATTGTGCAGCTGTTTGTGTTGGACCACCGAACAATTTCAAATAATATTTTTAATATTTCTCTACACTTTTTTTTTCACGAATATTTATTCGCCGAGTGTTTTCATATACGCGTTGTTGCTGCAGTTTTGAGCGTCCAATTGAATTGAATTTAGAAACACCGGCGGCAAAGTTATTTTTTCATTATTTCTAAGCTTGCAATGTAAAATGCAATGCGCGAAGCTACGCTATGGTGAATGAGTGAAACAGTGGGCGGAGAGTGAGTTACATGAAATATGAAGGAAAAAATCATAAATTTAAAATATCAAATGGTAAAAGTCTATATCTACATATGTACATACATTTTTCCAAAGCGAGATTGAGCACAAATAGCCAAGGGATATTGAGATGAATAAAAAAAAAGAAAGACAAAAAAAAAAAAATACAAAAAACGTAATTCAAGAGAAGCAAGCAATCAGGAGCTTTAGTGCAAAATAGTTTAACGCAGTAGTGGGGGTGTGTGCCAAAACACAGGTGTACTGATATGTTGCTGAAGCATACAAAAATTTAGGAAATGATAAAAAATCAAATAAAATAAGATTTATATTATATTGAAAGCGCAAAAGCAATGCTGAAAGTTAGAAGCAAACAAGTAAGGGTGTCTAGGTTCGGGTGTAACCGAACATTATATACTCAGCGTGAGCTTCAATTGTACAGTTCAGTTCAGATAAATTACTTTTCTACATAAAATGTGGCACCTGCCCATTTAAAAAAAAAAGAATGTCTATCAATTTCTTCTTACAATAAAACTTGGTAGGTGAAATATCATCGATACAATACTATTTTGCGCTTAGATATAGCATAGCTTATTATTATAGTCTATGACCCTTTTAAACTTCTTTTATATAAAGGTCCTTAACCGATCAGGTCAACAGTTTACTAGAAATATTTCTTGCTATAAGGAAATATGTGTACCCAAATTTTATTATATGTAAATTTTTCCTCGAGTCATGGCTCCCGAAACATAGAAAATTGATTGGTCATAAAAGGGGCGGTGCCACGCCCATTTTTATTTTCTTTTTGTAATTTTCTAACTTTTTTATAATTCTATTTAGAGGGAAAAATACCACTAATATTAAGTTCTTTTTCGCAAAAGTATAGCTTATTATTCGTCTACGACCCTTTTAAAAGTCTTTTATATAAATGTGGATGGTCCTTAACCGATCTCGTCCATTTTTTCTAGAAATATTTCCTGTTATAGCAAAAAAATGTGTGTACCCAGTCTTATCACGATCCGGTAATTTTTCTTCGAGTTATGGCTCCCGAAACATAGAAAATTGCTTATCATAAACGGGGCGGTGCACAGTGGCCAATTTGGCTTCGCTAGCGGCATTTAATTAAAATTTTCAAATTTGAAAAACCGTTAATTTTTTTTTAACAATCGATAACAAATACATTCACTAGATTTGTATCGATTTTTAAAAGCTCAGCTTACAGCTGATGAACAGCTGTGAGCTGTCAAGGTCAGCACATGTTTCTGCAAGTGTTGTGCAAAATATTTCCGCCTTTTTGATCATCGTTTTCGTATTCGTGTTAAACTTGCAAATTTTATTATTTTCATTAAAAGTTTTGTTATATACTAACGCCAAGGTATGTATTATATAAAAAAAACTGTGGTTGTGATCTGTGTATACTTATGTTATTTATAAAACGTAATCGTGTTTAAGTGTATTAGCAACTCGTCCATTGTAACGTACACCTGTTTTTCGTGGAGTAGAACTTTCAAAATTCACCTAGATTCAGTGTAATTTTAAATTTTCCTATATGTGTAAACCGTCCAAAATGAACTGCGGGTACATGCGAGCCTTCAATTTATTGTACTTTTTAGGCAAAATGTCTGTGTCAAAACGCACCCTTTTTTTAATATGGCATGAAGAAGCGATCCCCACCAAGAAGTTTCTCGCCGTAGAAAATTATGTTTTTGGTACCGTTTTGAGTAAAATTACCTATACTCAGAAGGAGCAGTGCAAAAATGGAAAGAAACTGCGCAATTTTGTTAGTAGGCTTATCCAAAGTGGAAGGCCTGTGGCAGAAGTAAGGTGTTTTTCGAAAAAATTAACCAAGAATGGCTAGATACACCATTGGTATTGTTGGGAAAAAAAGCAAATGAAAATATTGGACGGCCGGAAAAAGAGCTTTCCAAGTGCTGCAGAAAAACGCAAGTCAATAAGATGTCAGGGCTTACAGAGGAAGTGTCATGTGAAGGATTGTTGGTAGCTGCAAGCTGCAGTTTATATAAAGCTGGAAAGCGCAGTGCTTCCAAAGTTGTAGAAATGGTAAATGGCGATGAGGAGTTTAGCGGAAAGGTAATACAAAATATAAACAAACCAAAGCCCCTTCCATCCAAATTTTCGGACGATAAAGCGCTTGCGCTATTTGTAGATCTTGGACATACCAGATACACTTGGAACTTGAATAAGAAAGCAGCAAAAAACCAAAACGCCGATATATATCCATGCTACGAAAAATTACGCTTCGCCAAAAAAAGTGCTATCCTAGTGACATTACAGTCACTGATTATTATGCTGAAGTGCCACTACAAAGTCTTGTGGACCATACAATAAACAGGATCATGGAAGCACACTCTGAAAGTTTTGAAATCCCATCTAGAAGTAATAATAACACCCATTTAACTGCTGTCTACAAATGGGGTTGTGATGGCAGCAGCGGCCATTCCACATATAGGCAAAAATTTAACGACTGCGAAGGAAACATGAGAGACCAATATTTATTTTCTATTTGTATTGTGACACTGCAAGTGCAGAACGGACCGACAGTTTTATGGAAAAACAATCGACCTTCTTCTACACGATACTGTCGACCAATCAAAATACTTTGCGACAAGGAAACGGCGGACCTGAGTCGCAGGGAAATTGAAAACATTAAGAGCCAAATATTAAATATTGTACCAACATATGTAAACTCATTGATTATTGATCACCAATTTCACATGACCATGCTTGATGGTAAAACTTTCAGCGTCATTTCAGAATCTTCTTCGCAAATATGCGGAATCTGCAAGGCAACACCGAAAAATATGAATGACTTAAATTTGGTGAAGGAACCTCTTTCAATATGGGCTATCCAGTCTCCACGCCTGGATAAGGTTTTTTGAATGTATTTTGCACATATCCTATAGAATACCAATAAAAAAGTGGCAAACTCGTGGTGCTGACAAGGATATTGTTGGACAAAATAAAACAAATATACAGCAGAAGCTACGAGAAGAAATGCATTTGTTGGTCGACATACCAATGGCTGTTACTGGAAATACCAACAACGGAAATACGGCAAGAAGGTTCTTTCAATAACCAGATTTAGCCGCTCGTATAACTGTGGTGAACGAAAATTTAATATTTCGATTCAGCGTCGGCTTACGAGCACTTGCATGTGGATACGATATAAACACGGAGGCATTCAGACTTTACGCAATGGAAACTGCCGAAATTTTTGTTACTTTATACCCTTGGTTTTACATGCCCTCGTCTGTTCACAGAATTTTAATTCATGGAGCAGACATAATCAATCATTTTTCGCTTCCAATTGGTATGATGTCCGAGGAAGCGCTTGAAGCCAGAAATAAAGATTATCGGAACATCCGTGAAAATAATACCAGAAAAAATTGCAGAAAAAATACAATGGAAGATATAATTAACGCTCTTTTTGTTTCTTCCGATCCGTTAATATCTTCATTATCCAACGGCTCATCAATTTCCTATTCCAGAAATATTAGTTTCGATAAGGAAGGTAAAAGCTTGCTTATAATGCATCATTTTGAAGATGATTTCTCTGAAACTGATACTGAAGAATCTGATTAATATTTCTTTTATAATATGGTTTCTCTTTGAGTTGACAATTTTTTTCTTATTTTATATATGAATATATGGTGGAAAATGTTTATTGAATTAAAAACAAATTAAAAAATTTAAAAAAAATTAAAAAAAAATTAAAAATAAAAAATTAAAAATTAAAAAAAAAAATTTAATTTTTTTTCCAAAAATTGTTTGATTTTTTTCTGAATTGAGAAAAAAAAAATTTTGAAGATAACTTCTTTACTTTGGAAGCTATGAATAAAATGCCGCTAGCGAAGCCAAATTAGCCACTGTGCGGTGCCACGCCCATTTTCAAAAATTTGAGTTTTTTCTTATTTCTTGTAAGAAATTCGAAGCATTCCTTATAGTAAAGGCAAGATCTCCGCTGAATTTTGTTGATAAGTTTATTGTTAATATATATTTTTGCCGGCTCGAGGTCAATTAAAAAATAAACACAAGTTTTCTTTAAAAATCCGGTATATTTCGGTTGCTCCGCGGTAACCGTCCTCAGGGATATAAACTGCAAAATCTATACAAACAAATAACATTATATAAACAAAATATTGATGAAACAGTAACAACAAATGACATACATTAATTTACACGTCCTCTTGCTTAGGCGTGGAGTTTGTTACTACTTTATTTGTAATTAAATGTCTGTAAATATGCGCGACGTTGTCCGTGTCAGTCTTGTAGTTCAGTCTTATATTTGGCGGAGTGTTTATAATGTGTAACATTTCAAGTGAGAAACGCTTGGAATAATTTGCTTCTTGCTGTAAGATGGATGCTTTAGCGAAATTGGGAGAGTGTCCGCTCGATACACAGTGTGCCATTAGCGCAGTTTTATGTGTAAAAGAATTTTGGCATTGTTTGGTGTCTGATTTGTGCTGTGTTTATGGTTAATAATATTTGTAAAATTGATTTTATCACAAGTGGGCCGTGCCACGTCCATTTTCAGAAATGTTTTCAATTTTGTATCACGAGTCTCAGTATCAGTCCACACGTCAAATTTCAACATTCTAGGTGTATTATTTGCTAAATAATCAGACTTTTTGTGTTTTCTAAAATTTTATATATGTATATAAAAATTTCACTCATTTTAAATACCAATCTATTCTGGGTCCAGTTCAGCTCGCATACCGAGTTTGGTGAAGATATCTCAATATTTGCTCAAGTTATCGTGTTAATGGACGAACTGACGGACGGACGGACATGAATTAATCAAATTTATTTTCGATACTGAAGATTTTGATATATGGAAGTCTATGTTTATCTCGATTCCTTTATACCTGTACAAGCAACCGTTATGTTACCAAAGTTAATATACTCTGTGTGCAAAGTAGAAGAAGAGGGGGAAAAATTGTATTATTGGTAGGGTATCGCGGGCTAAATGTCGTATGAAAAATAAATAAAGAAATTTGCCAGCGGAATAAATCATTTGCCATCACTCGTATGCGCTTTGAAATTGTAGGAAGAATATTTACGTTACTGTTATTTTTTTCACACTAATATATATTGACGTTAAAATGTATTGCTGAGCATTAGAAAAGTGAGCACCAGGAATTATACAGGGTCTGCCAAAGAACTTTATTTCATACTTCAGAAAAGCTTAATTTTGTACACTCACATAAGTACGCCTTTTTTGTGACCCATTTCATCTCAGTGAGATCATGAGAAAGCCGAAAGACTAAAGATCTCTTATTTTTTCACAACGATTTCCAAAAGGATCATCGAAGAGGCCTTGATTATTCCTAAGAGACCTAAAGCCATACACGCTGATAATTAAAGTGATCTTCAATTAAGTTTGGTTAGTTATACATCCATGCGAATTCATATGAGATTCAAGCCTTTCGCGGACGTGATATATATATGACCTCATTTTGCCCCAATGAGGTCTCACGAAAATCAAACAACTAAGATCCAGAAAGATCTTTCTTTTCAAAACTATTCTCAAAAGAAAAAAAAAACAGATCCCAGACATCATAAATGGATCAAAAATACCAGGGAGGGAAGGAAAATGTTTTCTGGAGTTCAATTGGTCTTCCATGCAATGTGAAAAACTGATTGCAAACATGATATGTTCATTACCTCTTCCCGTCTAAAAAAAAAACATATGGAAGTCATGCATTTGCGTTCCAGGGAAAGTTTTACGAAGGTTTTAAAACGGAGTCGGAAACAGACAAGAACGAAAGATGAGACTGAATATGGCACAACGCCGAAACCTACATCAAATATCTAACCAGCAAGAAAACAAATTTATAATGGAACTGACCTTAAATGTCGTTAAGAGATTCAAATTTTCTCATCACAGTATTTATTTTAAAGTTTTTCTCTATCAAATAACAAATATTGCAGTAGCGCGGCCGTGCCCAATTCCAAATCTTACATCCTCGTTCGTCAACGTAATTAATTTAGAGATTTTCTCGTGGGACCATCAATCGTCTTGCATCAAACGGATCGCTATATAACTGCCAAACTATTCCCAGCCCAGTAGTTGTGGTGTACCCCAGGCTTGGCACTCGCTACGTAAAAACTAGTTTCAATGAAAAATCTAAGCAAATATCGGAAGTAAATTCTTTTCAAGGTCCAATGTGGTCATATTAAATCGTTCTCGAGATGGTCGCGTTAGTACCTTAATGGTGCTTGTTACTGGAACGTACCAGATCTATTTTCGGCAAAGGACCATCAACATCGATAACACTCCGTAAAACCTTCGGGAGTGTCCTTATCGCTACAACAACAACATTTGAAAATAATGATTTAATGGTATGTACTTGGAGGATCCGGACCCTTTAAAATGAAGGTTGTTGTAGAGAATCCGCCGTCAAGTACTGACGTAAAGGGCTGTAAACGAACGGAAAGTGTTGATAAATATATTCCTGTCCACTCTACTGTTTGGTTTTTTACTGTGATGAAGAACTGCTACAAACTTTTAACATATATACAGCGAACATGAGATCTTCCAGCCTTACAGGTGGCAATCGGGACAGTACTCATCAATCTACTGGCGCTGGAATGAAATTGGCTACGGGAAGAAGAAAAGCAGCTACATCAAGAGCGCAGGGCTGAAAACTCGAAATGATTTGAGCCGACTCGAAACAATTAGACAAACCCCAAAGTCTTATGACAAATTGCGCACCCTTCTAGAAGTCCGAGAAGAGAAGTCTCTTACAATAATTACAAAATTTGAAGCGCTACCTTGAAAGATGTCCAGTGATGGTCAGAGGTTCTTAAATTAGTGAATGTTTCTTAGTTTACGGACACACGGCTAACGCGACTGAAGTTACAATGGTGAATCCGGGTTTTTCGTAGCGTCCACAGAAAAGAAGTAGTCAGTATTAAATTGACAGTGCTCATTATTTTATTGTAACAAGGATAATTTTCCTATTAATATCGAACCTTTGCAAAAAATGCGGATACGTTTTGAATATTTAAAGATGGAGAATTTTACCTTTTCTTGTTTCAGAAATGGTACATTTTTGAAACACACTTCGCCCATTTGGCTCCTGAGGTTGGGTTTACGATGAGTCGAGATAAAAGCAAGACTCCTAAAATTTTTTCTTTCACTCTCTCTAAGGGCATATCTTAGAGATAGTTAAACTTTTGCATGTTGCTTGGAGAGCAAGACTCCTAAAATTTTTTCTTTCACTCTCTCTAAGGGTATATCTTAGAGATAGTTAAACTTTTGCATGTTGCTTGGAGAACTGAAGATTGCTTCCAATTCCTAAATTATTTGATTACAGGATAACATCATTCTTATAGAGGGGAAGATAACAATTGTCCAATGCTATGCTCCAACGGAGGAGAGTGAACTTGAAGTCAAGGAGCAGTTTTATAGCATGCTTAATAGAACGCTAACACGTATAAACAAACCGGAATAATTTGGTGATGTTGATGGGCGACTTTAATGCCCGAGTAGGTAGCGACAACGCAGGATTGGAGCACGTCATTGGAAAACATGGAATGGGACAGAGGAACGAAAATGGAGAACTGTTAAAAGAAACGTGTTTCAGCCATGGTCTCATGATTGGTGGATCAATTTTTATTCACAAAGAGTCACATAAAATGACATGGGCAGCACCCAACCCAGCGTTGCAAAACCAACATTTTCAAATCGACCATATATGTGTCAGTAAAAGATGGATCCAATCTTTACTGCATGTTAGGAGCAAACGAAGCGCAGAAATAGGCTCCGACGACTATCTTGTAATAGCCGAAATGCGGCTGCAGCTGTCAAAAGTTGTACGCAACAACACTACTGGAAGGAAAAAATTTCAAATTAACAGGCTGCAAGAAGACAACACGAAATCAAACTTTGTTCGATCGATGCGCACAAAATATGAAAACGGCTACAGAACAGATAGTGAAACACAAGTAAGCGATCTATGGGATAATATAAAATCATCTATGCTTGAATCAGCCAACGAAATACTCGGTGTATCAACAAGAAATAATAGGGAGTGGCTAAGTGCGGCGTTTTGAAAATTAGTTGAAGCACGAAGGTCAAAAAAGGAAACACTATTAAGCCAACCAAACGTGAGAAGTGGCCTACAGCTGCGCCGAGATATCGCGATTCTATCCAAGGAAATTAAAAGACGAGCGAGAGCAGATAATAGAGCATATTATGAAAGATTAGCTCGTGAGGGTGATGTTGCTGCATCTAAAGGAAACCTGAAAGAAGTTTTTGATATCGCTCGGAAGCTTTGCAACGATAAACCTAATCGAAGCATGCCCGTGAGAGATCGTAACGGAAACATGGTTACTATGGGTGAAGAGCAACTCAAAATATGGCAAGACCACTTCGATAAAACATTTAATGTAATAGCTCACAATCCCGATATGCTCAGCATTAGTCAACAAAGGAGACCACTGCGTAATATATGCACACAACCACCAAGTAAAGTAGAAATCGCCGCGGCAATTCGTTCGTTGAAAAATAGCAAATCAGCTGGAATTGACGATATCCCAGCGGAATTCCTGAAAGCTGGTGGTGACAGTACAACCGATATGATTTATCCCCTATTTAGAGCCGTCTGGAACTCAGAACAGATACCGCCAGAATGGAAAGAGTCCATCATCGTAAAAATACCAAAGAAAGGCGATTTAACTGACTGGAACAATTGGAGAGGCATTGTGCTTGCCCCTGTGGTGAGCAAAGTCTTCAACAAGATTATATTGGAGCGCATTGTTCAGCCTCTATACGAACGTCTACGAAAGCAACAGTCTGGTTTTCGTCCTAATCGCTCCTGTACGGACAACATTAACGCTATGCGAGCTATCATAGAACAATGCATTGAGTACAACAGCACGTTGTATGCAACTTTCGTAGACTATGAGAAGGCTTTTGATTCTATTAAAAGGGACTGCATCTGGCTTTCCTTGCAGAGAATTGGAGTTCCTCAAAAAATTATTAACATTATAAGGAAAGGCTATGAAAATTCAAAATGCAGAGTGTTGCATAATCGGAAACTAAGCAATACATTTGAATCGATTACAGGTGTCAAGCAGGGGTGTATATTATCACCACTGTTGTTTATTGTGGTCTTGGACTGGGTCTCGAAATATAAGAAAAACCGAATCTATGCGCATCAAAGGTAACAACTCAGCAAATTGCACAATTGATGGCCAAAATGTTGCAGATTCCGAAAGCTTTACATACTTGGGAGTTATTCTCGCCGTAGATGGTGGTGCAAAAAGAGATATAAACGCTCAAATCCAAAAAGCCCGGGGAGCTTTTGCCGGACTTCGTGGTGTATGGCGCGCTAACAACCTTCGAACTGAAACAAAAATAAAAATTTTTAACGCATGTGTGAAGTCTGTTTTGTTGTACGGCTCGGAAACTTGGCTCGTAACTGCTGAAACTAAAGCCAAGCTATAGTCCTTCATTAACCGCTGCTTGAGAAACATAATGCCGATATGGTGACATAGGCTGACCAACCAATCCAGTGTACATATTGAAATACGGAAGCGTAAATATGGCTGGATAGACCACACATTACGAAAGCCATACGATGACGTTGCACATGCTGTCTTAACCTGGAATCCTCAAGGGACACGATGCAGGGGCCGACCAAAGATGACTTGGAGAAGAACGGTTCTTCAGGAAACTGGCAAATCGTTTAACGATTTAAGCAAATAGCACGAAATAGAGATAATTGGAAAACTTTTGTTGAATCCTTAAGCTCCTAATGGAGTATGGAATAATAATAATATAGGGGCCACTGAAAAAGCAGGGAACATACATACATCTCGAAGTTGAATCCAGTATTTGGTTTCAGAGGCCTTTGGAAACCGTTTGTAAGAAACTTCTATGTCGAACTCTTCTTTTTAATCTATTCTTAACGATTTTTCATAGAAACCTTACGAGCCTTTTCTAAATTCATACTTGCAGGTCTTGAAGACGATACTTGGGGTCAATCCGATCGCTGTAGTTTGTGGTTCTTCCACATTAGTATACCTAAATAGGAGGATAAAGAGATTTTTTTATGAAATACTATGAAACTCAAAAATGCAAACGAATTAAAAAAAATCTTTATGGCCTCTGTTTGTGCACCCTGTATAGTGTGATAAAAGAGCACGGCTGTGAATTTTGTCAGCTGTGCGCGTTAACTTGTATGCACACACACGTACCACCAACACGAACGTCAAAGCTAACTGCAACAACAAAAACAGCAAAATATTAAGGAAATAACAGCAAAAATAACTAAATCATCAAATACTACCAGCAACAGCAGCCTCTACCTTCAATAGACTTCTATAGACAAGCCATCATAAATGGAATTGCGAAAGATAGTCGCAGCAGCAACGAAAGCGCGTCCACTTACTACCAGAGATCTTATTTACTTTAGAGTTTACATTTAGCTATGCACTTTTATATTACAACTGTTATCCTTGTGATACCAACAATTTCATCTTTTCATTTACTTAGGTATCTACTGCGACATTTATTTCATGCACTCGTTCCCTCTGCTCGCCTTACTTTTCCACCTGTGCCGGTTCCATTGAATACATATCCCTCAGTAGTCTTGCTATAGGCACATTGCCAATTGTCTCTTTGAAGAAGAGTGCCTCGATAGTTGCCGCACGTATTGTACGCAGCGAAGGTAGCAAAAGCAAAAGACGTCCGAAACGCGTCGCTTGACGGGGATAGCGTAGTCGTACATGGTCCGAGAGTATACATTGTGCTTGATCTTGTAACATTTCCACTGGTTGTACATCGCAGAGTCCAGCAGTTTCAGGCGTAAAGAGTGCAATCGCTTTCATGCAACCAACCTCACTGCCATCAGGTGCGACTTGACGAAATCGACAAAGGATCTCTTGTATAGTTTTCATCTCTAATTGTGTGGCTTCGTCTTGTAGCACGCGCTCTTTGATGAGTGGTGATTCAAGTATGGGTGTGAGATCGAGCGGTATGGTCCATTGTGCGAGATTGAGTAAGAATAGTTCTTTCCATGATTCCTGTTGACGGAATAAAAGGAAGAGAGAGATAGAGAGAAAAAGGGAATAAATATAAGTAGAGAAACTTTAAAGATATGAGTTAAAATTGCAGATTTCAAGGGGAAGAGACATAAGCTCAATTGAGATCCTTTATCTCTATATAAATGATATGTATTAAACGGGTTAGCGATGTCAAAAGTGACTTCCCGGCAAAGAACATACGATTTATTTCGATCGAGGAACGGGAGGAGAGCTTTAGCAATACTGGGAACATTGCATCCCACAACAGTGGATCAAAACTGGAATAGACACAATTATTCCACGGAACATCTGTGGGTCAATACGTTATTTCTGTCTCTTGCGGTTTATTCCAGGCGGGGTATATAAAGAGAACGACTCGATAGCTCGAAGATAGTAGTATCAGACAACAATGTAACAATCTCGTTTGGCATCACCTAAAGGCACTTATATCCATCGGCAGTAAAATAAATTGGATATAACACGTGAGTGTCCAGACTCACTAGCTTGTATAGGACATCTCAATGGCTGCCTTTGCTGAGTTTCCATGCCACAACAATAATTAAAAATTGACTTTGCTGATGAGGTGGCCGAAATTTCCGAAATAGATATAAGGGAGGATGTTATTATAGGCAACTATGTTATCCGGTTAATGTCGAAAATGAGGGCTACGCTCACTTGGCCTATAACAAGTTCCGTCCGTACCTCTGCAGAAGCTGTTCGAATGAGACAGAGTAGTTCTATTAAATTTTCTGTCCATGTCTATCGCTAGAATGGCCGCCGTGCTATGACGGTAGTGGGTCCGTCAAAAAATCGATGTTCCCATGAGGTATGTTGGTCTAAGGTAATAAATATTATTAGTCAGGAAGTTCATGCCAGCGTCACTCTCAGAAAGCATCCACTGTGTAAAAAGCTTTTACGGATGGAAGTGTAGGAAGTTCCATTTCCTAACCTCAGATCTACACTACAACCTATCACTAGCTTAACTGATCCGAGAGCCGCCTGTGCGAAGCGGCAAGATGCAGTTGGTCAATGAAATATCAAAGTTCCTGCTACCCGCTACTTTTGGCTTTCATGCGGACGCACAGTCGAGAAGATGCACAACATAGCTACCAAGAATATCGATAGGAAAAGATTTTTATCCTAAAGTATTTCACTGCAACCCCGAGCAAGGTGAGGAATCAACCAACTATCCCCGAACTAGCATTTGCCTCTGGGTCATTCGAGTAAATGTTACACTACCTTACGTAGCTAGAGCGCTGCTTTACTGCCATTCACACCGATGATCTCCGGCGACGACCTTTAAAGTTGCCAAAATGTTATGGAAGTCTAAACTTCAGTCTAGTTTCGAGCTTTTGAAAAAATACAATATTTGACTATGTGAGCTAGCTAGCTCAAGGTCTTAAAAATTGTAGTAAACACACAAGTTGTTTTTAATTTTTCTTCCGATATATTTCGGCTATTCAACGGTAGTCGTCTTCAGGGAAATTATATTTTTACACGTTCGTATACCGTCACGTATACTATACTGAACTCCACGTGACGGTATACGGACGTGTAAAAATATAATTTCCCTGAAGACGACTACCGTTGAGTAGCCGAAATATATCGGCAGGAAAATTAAAAACAAATTGTCTTTTTTACAATATTTAAGACCTTGAGCCAGATAGCTTACATTATTTAAAATAATACAGGTCGCGAAAATCAATTACATTAACAATATTTGACTTTACCAGACAATAACTAAGGTGCTCCCGCTAGGCATGAGAACCAGAAGGCCTTTTCCCAAAATGAACGAGTCCTCTTTTGCTAGAGCTGACAGCTGGTTTGCATGACACTAATTATCTATTAACCATATCTAAGGGATACAAAAAAAGATTTTCGTTATTTAAAATACACTTACCTGCAACAACAAATGCTGATCATTTTTCGTGAGCGTCTGAAAAGGCATCAAACACTTAACCCAACGCACAGCCATGAAGAGTAGGCGAGCTGTTGTCTCCTGAAGCATTTCCCATGATAGCAAACGCGAATCGACACCAACAAGCTGTTGAGGCAACGCCGGAAAAAGTATAGAATTATGCATTTGATATTGTATGATCTCCTGACACTTATCCGGACTTAGCAAGAGTTCGAGAAAACCATTTTGACGTGCAGCATAAAGCGCAGCAGCCTGATCAGCGGCAGCAGCAGCTGAAGATGAACTTGCCGACGCTATAGTACTATTTTGGGCATTTGAAAGCGGTGGCGAGTGACTGGAGAGTGGAGTCGAACGTGATGGTGTGCCACTGCTTGGAGCCAAACTGCTGCCACCACTACTTGGCTTACAATTTTGATTGTTAATGCTATTGTCATTGTTGTTGTCCAACACATCGCTGTTTGAGTTGTTGCTATTACCATTAATTATGATAATCGGTGATGCCCGTTCACCAGTAACATTCGTGTCAGTGAGCGAAGGTGCTGGTGATACGCTTGTCGATAATGGAGGTGTAGCTGAAGGCGTCTCTGTCTCGACATTGACACGTGGACTTTCGCTGCCCAACGAACTGCGACCACCAATGCTAGAAATCGATTGTATCGAGGGTGTAGGCGAAGGTGAAGCGTATTTGTGTGCAGCTAGTGTTGACTTGGCGTAGAATTCTAAACTGGTAGTGCTTGCAGCGCCACCACTTGCGGTACCCGAAGAGCGGCCACTATTTGTGAGATCATAAGTGGGCACCGCATTACCACCACTGCTGGCCGAGCTAGCAAATGACAACGCAGTATGCTTGTGTCTTGGCGCTGGCAGTGCGGAGTACGGGTGTGTGCCAACTCCAGCAGCAGCATTCACTGCAGCGCCCATAATTGAGGCCGCTGAAGTTGCTGATGCTGTAGCTGAGATGCTGGGCAATTTACTGGTAGCTTCTGCAATAAGATTGTGATGCATATGCGGCAGCAGATGTGGGGGGAATGGTAATGGTGGATGTGGAGGCACAGCAACGCCGCCATTTTGTAAAGCATTATGTTGCGCCAGCGCATGGCCGGGATGATGGAAGGCGGTTGGATGTGCTGGTGGTTGGAAACCTTGCACGGGGTGGGTTGAAATGTGTGATGTATAATTGAAGGAAGCTGACACGTTGGTGACCAGCGATACGGGCAGGTGATGGCCGTGTAAATGATGGGGATGATGCGCTGACAAGCCGTTGTGATGATGATGGTGATGATGATGATGTGGATGGTGGGGATGATGATGATGCATTTGCGGGTGCAACTTAGGTTTGCGTGGACCGCGCTCATGTTGAACGGCTGTAAGGAAAGTGAGAGGGAGAAATAGATGTTTAGTAATAATTAGCAAACAAAAAACATTCAGGTTGGTCGATAAAAACTAAAATATGTGACTCTTACTGACTTTCTTAACTCTTCATGCATTACATACGTATGTATATCCGTAATCATATAGAAATACTCATTGTGATTTAAGTACGTAGCAATTTCGTCGGTCTTTCTGCTCGTCCATCCCCTAGTTTTCCCTTTTTCGCCCACCCGCTACTGTGTACGGCCCTACAATAGTTCTAAATATCCCGTTCCATAGTCAGTCGTTCCATACATCCATCATGACCTTAGTTTAGACCCTTCATCCTTATGCAGTACACTTGGCGTACGTTCTAGGTCAATCCCACAACTTGCCTTGCAATACTTCGGTCCGAAAAAAGATGCTGCCATAAACCGATTTCCGTCTAAAATAAAGGACACAGCAAAACCAACACGTACACTTTTTCGATATCGAAACCTTCGAAGAACGTATCATGAAACGACGCTATTGTGCGAAAACAAGTTTTCGAGAAAAATGCGTTTAAATTGTTTCTTTAGCTTGACTCTGTGTAGCGGCCGGCCGTTGTGAACGAATTTTGTAATTAAAATTTAATTAACTTCCCGATAAGCTACAAGCTTGAAACTTGGAATATAATTTAGAACCCCATGACAATGCAAAAATAAGGAAAAAAAAACTCCAATAGGTGGCGCATGGATCGAAATATTTCAAAAAATCGTATATGTGGTCCGATTTGGTTTTAAGTGCGATTTGTGAATAAACTAAGAAAGAAAGAAAACTGCGGTTTGTTCCATTGAAAAGAGCGTTAAATTTCCAATAAGAATCACTCAAAAAGTGAAGTACGGTATTTTCGCACAATATGGTCGTTTCATGATTCCAGGTCACATATTTATGATATCCAAATATTAAATGATTAGGAATTTGGCAAATCTTTGAGCCAAGAATTTCTTATTCCTAAATCATAGCGAGATTTTTTCGAATTACCAAAGAAAGTGTGCTTTTGATAAAAGGTGATAACTTTGATTTTAAAAATTGAAATTTCAAATTAAAAAAACAGAGGATTTAACTTACAAAGTTAAAATCAACGATATTAAAAAAACTGATTGCTGCTATAGAAATTTTTGAAGGAAGGAAAATTGAGAATCTTACCAAAGCAAAGATGATTGAGTTTTTCGAAAATCTTCACACCATTTTCGACCGCGACTTTTTTAAAGAGCCTTATATGTAGAATTTGACACCGAAATTAAACTTATGATGAAAAATATGATATATTCTCAATTTCGAAAAGAGGTCGCCGTACTACCCCTTTGGAGAAAATGCAAATCTTAACATGATATGCTGTAATAGGGCGTTATATTTAGCAGAATAAGTTTAAATCGACACCAAAACCTATTTAAGTTTTTCGAACTCGAAAATTAGAAAAACATCGAAAATGTTATTTTTCAATAAGTGGCATAAAAAAGTGAATCAAGTTTCGACTGCAATTCGAAGTTGTTTTTTTTTTTGAAATTCGAAAATGGAGCGAGAGACCAACTTTGTGAACTGAAATTTTTCGAAACCTTTCAAATGATATCGTCTTCAGTAAATTTCAATATCGTCGTGAGAACACTGGATATTAAAATTAATCTTGCTTTAAAAGCGTCATCATTAACAATATCGAAAATTTCGAAAATTTCGAAAACCATGTATTGTATATTTCCAACTTGATAAGAAGGTGAAAATGGAGCGATATTGTTTCGAAACCTCCTAAACAGAAAATTAAAAAAAAAAATGCATATATAAGGGGCATACTCATTTATTTTGAACTCCGAAAGCCCATAATTATGTTTCGAAGGCAGACTTCGAATAACGGTGAAATAAATTATCTGCTTATAACTCAAATTCTTCAAACAATTGTGTTTTTTTGTTCAATACCAAGAAAAAAAGTTATTTTGCATATGGTGCATAGGAACTTCTGGTTCGGTTGTGACCCATTTTAGGAAAAAATCTGTAAATGTTTCGAAGTTCAAAATATATCTATAAAAAGGACTACAACTGAAATAGAAGTTCCTTTACAATATACGGCAAAATCAATTTTTTGAGGATATTAAAAAACAACACTATTTTTTGAAGAGGTGGTATCTTCGTTCTTCGAAGTAAGCTTATAAAATATATTTTTTGGCTTTTTAAGTTCGAAAATGATCTTTTCGTTATTTTAGTTTAAATTAACATAATATGAAAACAAAAAAGTAGGCGTGTTTCTCTTTTTTATTGAGTTAATTTCTTTCTTCGCAGGTTCATATAGCAGCTGTTATATGGTTCAAAGGTCATATCTCAAAATAAATTGTAAGATTTTAATTTTGAATTTTGTTTTACCTGTTCTGTGTACAAACTTGCGATAAAAAATTTATACAATTCTAATAAGAAACAGAGAATTCATAAATATATTATGAGAGGAAAATCTTCGAACTTCGACAAGTCATAACTAAGTTTTGGAGCTTAACTTCGTGAGAAATTCATTTTTTGTTTACAGTTTGGTTTGCGCCAATATAAAGCAAAATGCTTTACATTTCGTAAATGCGATTATAGCCCCGCCTATTTTTTCGATATCGAAAATTTCGAAAAAACCTGTAGTTTTTCGATGTCGAAAGCTTAGAACCCTTGTTAAATACAATATTTTAAAATACATATGATAAAATATGGTAGCTGCAGAACTAATATAGGAAATTTTTTTGAAAATTTAAACAAATTTCGAAAGGAAACACTCCTATCTTCCACTAACAACCGCGCACACCTCTTGATGAAGCACTACATTTTTTGCTTAAACTAACAACTGGGGATATACATAAGTAATGTGCAATCTTCGACATTTTTTTTAAACATTTTCAAATCGTTTGCACACTTCACATGACACACTTCATCTGAGTTTCTTGTGAAACTCTTGCATTTGCTTGATCTCTTTAAAATTTCTTTTCCATTCCCCAAACATACAATTTTTTGCTTCTCATCTCATCTCGTATTCGAAATTAACTTTATTTATTTAACTACTTAAAAGCAGATTATCGCAATTATACACTTGAATTGATTTTGTGCGAGTTATTTTGCGGCATTTGCATTTCGATTCGCTTGGAGGCTTTTCCTAGCCTCTACTCAGCTTGATTGACTTGATATGTTTCTGTGGGTATGTTTAGCATCTCAAAGTGTAAAGTATGTGTGCGGAAGTGTATACACGCTAAATCAGCAAAAAGGCAACAAATCCCAACCAATGTACGCACCCAAATACTAAGCACACTCAAATACGTAAAAGGAAAGAAATCAAAAGTTGGTAAAAAGTTGCTTTGAACTCAAACAAACTCGTCTGTTGTGTGAGGCTGTAAGTGAGCAAGATTGCTGCTTGTGGGGTGTAGTGGCTTCTGTTTGTGTTACATTTGATTTTTGATTAGATAAAGCGAGAAATTTGAATATCTATTAGACGCATGTACCCTGTCTTCTTCCTTTTACAGAGATTTTCAAACGTCTAGTCAGTTAAAAAAAGCAATTGCTTCCATTGAGCTTACAAACCGGGGTACGTACAACCGAGGCTTATCCAAACCAAAGTACACTCTGTCTGATAGTGAGCATAACATATATACGTATGTCAAAACTGTCTCGGATACCTTATGTTCATTTTTACTCAACAACTGCCAAGAGCGATAACCCACAAAAAGTCGGTCTAATGATCTGCGACGCCAACGGCAGGCACCCGGTGTGGGAAACAGTGATATAATTGACCAAGTTGTGCCTCGGTCCGCTTTTATTGATAATAAAAAATGGCATGAGTAACAAGTACTCGTGAATATCAATGCATAAACACACCGATGTACGTGCAGAAAACTAATGCTTTTGAGTTAACTATCATCCAGGAGTTAAACTTTCACGGCACCAGATGCAAATTTTTCAGAAACAAATAATTTCGTGCCTTTTAGAAAGAGCTTCGTCGGCTTCTGATTAGTTATTATCGTCGAGTTACCAGATGCTCATTGGCATACGGTTATCATATTTGGGTGCCAGGGCATAAAGTTATCACCAACTTACCTAACTTATCGTCTGTGAAATATTAAGCGACACAATTCATCCTTTTTTGGGGGTAGCAAACAAAATGCTTCAAGTCGAATATATCTCGTTACCACGACACGACTTTTGCATTGCGCAACTTTGCTTCAAAGACATTCCCCTTGCTTTACTTGTTTTGAGTTTTTCCGAAGACATTATAAAATCAAGAAGCAGAAAACAACACCAACTAAACTTCTGAGCTCGAAATCATCACCAAACTTTCTCTTTTACCAAACAGCAACGCTGAACTCATCAAAAAGTTGCTCCACTTTCTAGCAGTGAAAAGAGGAGCAACAAATTTATTTCTACCCAACCAACAAAGTCTTCACTAAGTTTTCCCAACCAAACCGCATAAGATGCTGTGCAGCAGAAAAAAGGCAGAGGAGACCCTTTGCACTTAATTGAAAACAAGTAAGGAAGGTTAGGCTCGGGTGTAACCCAACATTACATACTCAGTTGAGAGAGCTATGGTGACAACATAAGGGAAAATAACCATGTAGCAAAATGAACCGAGGGAAACCCTGGAATGTGTTTGTATGACATGTCTATCAAATGAAAGGCACTAAAGAGTATTTTATGAGGGAGTGGGCCATAGTTCTATAGGTGGACGCCATTTAGGGATATCGCCATAAAGGTGGATCAGGGTTGACTGTAGGTGGGGTGACCCTAGAATTTGTTTGTACAATATGGGTATCAAAAGAAAGGTGTTAATGAGTATTTTAAAGGGAGTGATCCTTAGTTCCATAGGTGGACGCCGTTTCGAGATATCGCCATAAAGGTGGACCAGGGGTGACCCTAGAATTTGTGTGTATGATATGGGTATAAGATTAAAGGTATTAATGAGGGTTTTTAAAGGGTGTGGTGGTAGTTGTATAGGTGGTCGCTTTTTCGAGATATCGCCATAAAGGTGGACCAGGGGTGACTCTAGAATATGTTTGTACAATATGGGTATCAAATGAAAGGTGTTAATGAGTATTTTAAAAGGCCGTGGGGCTTAGTTCTATAGGTGGACGCCTTTTCGAGATATCACCATAAAGGTGGACCAGGGGTGACTCTAGAATGTGTTTGTACGATATTGGTATCAAATTAAAGGTATTAATGAGAGTTTTAAAAGGGAGTGGTGGTAGTTGTATATGTGAAAGCGTTTTCCAGATATCGACCAAAATGTGGGCCAGGGTGACCCAGAACATCATCTGTTGGATACCGCTAATTTATTTATATATGTAATACCTGCCAAGATTTCAAGGGTTTTTTATTTCGCACTGCAGCACTTTTTCATTTTCTTCTACTTAATATGATAGTGGTTTTTCTAAAGTTATATTTTGCGTCAATAAACCAATCCAATTACCATGTTTCATCCCTTTTTTGTATTTGGTATAGAATTATGACATTTTTTTCATTTTTCGTAATTTTCGATATCGAAAAAGTGGGCGTGGTCATTGTCGGATTTCGTTCATTTTTCATACCAAGATAAAGTGAGTTCAAGTACGTGAACTAAGTTCAGTAAAGATATGTAAATTTTTGCTCAAGTTATCGTGTTAAGGGCCATGCGGAAGGACAGACGGACGACTGTGTATAAAAACTGGGCGCGGCTTCAACCGATTTCGCCCATTTTCACAGGAAACAGTTAACGTCATAAAATCTATGCCCCTACCAAATTTCAAAAGGATTGGTAAATTTTTGTTCGACTTATGGCATTAAAAGTATCCTAGACAAATTTAATGAAAAAGGGCGGAGCCACGCCCATTTTGAAATTTTCTTTTATTTTTGTATTTTGTTGCACCATATCATTACTGACTGGAGTTGAATGTTGACATAATTTACTTATATACTGTAAAGATATTTAATTTTTTGTTAAAATTTTACTTTAAAAAAATTTCTTTTTTAAAAGTGGGCGTGGTCCGTCTCAGATTTTGCTAATTTTTATTAAGCGTACATATAGTAATAGGAGTAACGTTCCTGCCAAATTTCATCATGATATCTTCAACGACTGCTAAATTACAGCTTGCAAAAATTTTAAATTACCTTCTTTTAAAAGTGGGCGGTGCCACGCCCATTGTCCAAAATTTTACTAATTTTCTATTCTGCGTCATAAGTTCAACCCACCCACCAAGTTTCATCGCTATATCTGTCTTTGGTAATGAATTATCGCACTTTTTCGGTTTTTCGATATTTTCGATATCGAAAAAGTGGACGTGGTTATAGTCCGATATCGTTTATTTTAAATAGCGATCTGAGATGAGTGCTTAGGAACCTACATACCAAATTTCATCAAGATACCTCAAAATTTACTCAAGTTATCGGACGGACGGACATGGCTCAATCAAATTTTTTTTCGATCCTGATGATTTTGATATATTGAAGTCTATATCTATATCGATTCGTTTATACCTGTACAACCAACCGTTATCCAATCAAACTTAATATACTCTGTGAGCTCTGCTCAACTGAGTATAAAACAAGTAAGGAAGGCTAAGTTCGGATGTAACCGAACATTACATACTCAGTTGAGAGCTATGGAGACAAAATAAGGGAAAATCACCATGTAGGAAAATGAACCTAGGGTAATCCTGGAATGTGGTTGTATGACATGTGTATCATATGGAAGGTATTAAAGAGTATTTTAAGAGAGTAGGCCATAGTTCTATGGATGGACGCCATTTAGGGATATCGCCATAAAGGTGGACCAGGGCTGACTCTAGAATTTGTTTGTACGATATAGGTATCAAATGAAAGGTGGTAATGAGTATTTTAAAAGGGAGTGATCCTTAGTTCTATAGGTGGACGCCTTTTCGAGATATCGCCATAAAGGTGGGCCAGGGGTGACTCTAGAATGTGCCTTAGTTCTATAGGTGAACGCCTTTTCGAGATATCGCCATAAAGGTGGACCAGGGGTGACTTTAGAATATGTTTGTACGATTTGGGAATCAAATGAAATGTGTTAATGAGTATTTTAAAAGCGAGTGGGCCTTCGGTGTATAGGTGGACGCCTTTTCGAGATATCGCCATAAAGGTGGACCAAGGGTGACTCTAGAATGTTTGTACGATATGGGTATGAAATTAAAGGTATTATTGAGGGTTTTAAAGGGGAGTGGCCCTCAGTTATATATGTGAAGGCGTTTTCGCGATATCGACCAAAATGTGGACCAGGGGGATCCAGAAAATCATCTGTCGGGTACTGCTAATTTATTTATATATGCAATACCACGAACAGTATTCCTGCCAAGATTCCAAGGGCTGTTGATTTCGCCCTGCAAAACTTTTTCATTTTTTTCTGCTTAATATGATAGGTGTCACACCCATTTTACAAAGTTTTTTCTAAAGTTATATTTTGCGTCCATAAACCAATCAAATTACCATGTTTCATCCCCTTTTTCGTATTTGGTATAGAATTATGGAATTTTTTAATTTTTCGTAATTTTCGATATCGAAAAAGTGGGCGTGGTTATAGTCGGATTTCGGCCATTTTTTATACCAAGATAAAGTGACTTCAGATAAGTACGTGAACTAAGTTTAGTAAATATATATGGGTTATAGTGTTAACGGCCGAGCGGAAGGACAGACGGTGGACTGTGTACAAAAACTGGGTGTGGCTTCAACCAATTTCGCCCATATTCACAGAGAACAGTTACCGTCATAGAATCTATGCCTCTACCAAATTTAAGAAGGATTGGTAAATTTTTGTTCGACTTATGGCATTAAAAGTATTCTAGACAAACTAAATGAAAATGGGCGGAGCAACGCCCATTTTCAAATTTTCTTTTATTTTTGTATTTTGTTGCACCATATCATTACTGGAGTTGACTGTTGACATAATTTACTTATATACAGTAAAGATATTAAATTTTTTGTTAAAATTTGACTTTAAAATTTTTTTTTTTTAAAAGTGGGCGTGTTCTTCATCCGATTTTGCTAGTTTTTATTTAGCACATATATAGTAATAGTAGTAACGTTTCTGCCAAATTTCATCATGATATCTTCAACGACTGCCAAATTACAGCTTGCAAGACTTTTAAAAGTGGGCGGTGCCACGCCCATTGTCCAAAATCTTACTAATTTTCTATTCTCGGTCATAAGTTTAACCCACCTACCAAGTTTCATCGTTTTATCCGTATTTGGCAATGAATTATCGGTTTTTCGAAATTTTCGATATCGAAAAAGTGGGAGTGGTTATGGTCCGATATCGTTCATTTTAAATAGCGATCTGAGATGAGTGCCCAGGTACCTACATACCAAATTTCATCAGCATACCTCAAAATTTACTCAAGTGTTCGTGTTAACGGACAGACGGACGGACGGACATGGCTCAATCAAATTTTTTTTCGATACTGATGATTTTGATATATGGAAGTCTATATATATCTCGATTCCTTTATACCTGTACAACCAACCGTTATCCAATCAAAGTTAATATACTCTGTGAGCTCTGCTTATCTGAGTATAAAAAGACTCAACTGCCTCACGTTCTTATTTACGCTTACGCTTGAAAGGGTTAAAAAGTTGCTGTGGAGCACGCAAAAAAAAACTTTGTATGACGATCCAATCTACTTATATTGGCACTTTGGTGAGACTTTACATCTTGTATTTTAACTTTTCATTCTGTCTTCTTCTTTTTGAACATTTGTTAATTCCTTTTTTAAATTATTATCTTTTTCTTTCTTTTTACATTTTGTTTGCCTTCTCGAGTTGTTTGTCACCAAATTGCCTGAAGTCTTTGCATTCAACGTATCACGCGGCTCACCACATAGCTTTCCTCACCCTCTTTGCCTTGTCTTGTTGCATGTGCTCATAAGTTGCGTGAAAATTTTATGAGCTCGCCACTTAAGCGTAATTGAAAAATTTGATATACCAAAAGGCTTTGAGGCTTTTCAAAAAGTTATTCAAACTTGTTTTTCACTCGTCTTTTCTTCTGTTTTGAGATAATGTATGTGGGAGCGGTCTGTTTGAGTGGGGATGGAGTCAGGTCGAGTCAGTTTTTATGAACTAGTTTTCCATTCTCAATTATGATTTCGAATTCTCATTCGATTTTTTTCAATAAGAATTGACTATTCTTAAATCGTTAAAAGTGATGCTTTCTCATTTATATTTAACTATTCTCATTATCATGTAACGCTTTCGCATTTTCAGTTCACTATTCTTATTTACAATTTTCAAATTTCAACTGACTACTTTCTATTTATAACTGACTATTCTCAATTACATATGCTGCTTTTGCATTTTTATTTGATACTTTCTCATTTACAATTGACTATTCCTAAATCGAAATAAGGTTTTCACATTAACATTTGACTATTCTCATTTGTTTATCATAGTTCAATTTACTGTTCTTATTTACGACTGAGTATTCTCATTTACAAATGATGTTTTCGCATTAATATTTACATATTTCTTATTTACAATTTATTCTTATATCAAAGTGGACATTTAGCGTTTACAGTTGACTATTCAATAACATATGACGCTTTCTAGTTTTCATTTGGTGCTTTCTCATTTGCAATTGACTATTCTGAAATCAAAGTGACGCTTTCTCATTTACAATTGAGTAATCTCATTAGCATATGACGCTTTCGCATTTACAACTGAAAATGATGTAGAGCTTAGCACAAGCAGTGCTTAAGAGGCTGAATCTTTCCTTCTATCATGATTCACAATTATTATTTCCTACGTATTCAGAAAACGGTTGAAGAATGTCCTGTATCAAGGTCTGATATACGGAATTCTACAAACAAATTTTAAGTTTTTGCGTTCCTTAACATTGAGACGCAATTTTCCGAAAAGGAGAGACATCTTCATACCTCAAACATAGATCGTCTAGCGTCTAATTCTATTCTATTAGGTACCAGAACTTATGTCGTCGGTCATCTTGGCACATGCTCTAGAAGTTTTCCAAGACTCAAAAAAAATTGCTACTTCAAGATGCGTGTCGTGCTAATGTAGCCGGATACTTAGGCAGTTCGTTGCTCTAGGCTTTCTAAAGACTTTGCTCTTCTCCAACCTCTTAAGGTGAATACCCATAAGCATATATGTATGTGCATGTTCTAAGATATATGACATATCCAGGGCCCTCCAGTCATACCTTGATATATCATGCTTAGAGCACATTGTTGGAGGAGTGCAAGATATTAATGGAAGCCGAAAGTGACGGTATAGGATAGCGATAAAAATCTGGTGAACATTATCTACCTACAGATATAATAATGCAAGGCTGCGGGAACTCATCTTCTATAGTCAGGCCCAGCAGGAGATAATAAATAAGGTGTCCTAAGCTCGAACGGTACCATATACAGGAAATATGAGCCCTCGTAGACGACTGGAAGAAAAAGAAAATAGGTCCATGATTGCTGATAGGATCAGTCCATGTATCCGACTGACAGAAAAAGAAAGAAAAGGTCCTCCGTGGCTTTTGAAAATATGAACGTTTTATGGAGCTAAGCTGTAGTGTGAAATGCGTAAAATGAACTCAGTTTACTGGGTATTATTACTAGCCAGACAAAAGTCATGCAGATGCTTCATCTCTTCAACAATAAAATAAATTATTGATCTAGTTCGCAGTGAGGGTAACAGCTGAGACACGGCGGATATACTAAAGAATCGCCAATGACCAAATAGACGCCGAAAACTCCAAGATTTCATGACAGCGATCAAAACTGATTCTGTTTAAATTTGAGGAAGGGTAGGTAGGGAGAGGGTTGGTGTTCTAATATGATACGCCTGAGGTTTTATTAATGATCTATAGCTATGACTGATGGGGAAGTAGTAAAAATAGTTAATATATAGTAGACAGCAATGCTCATGTCGAGTCTGCCCGGGAAATCTACGCTCATGGTTCTAAACTAACTGTAGCAGCAGAAAGGATGATGTCTCGTCTAATATTTGTGTGAAAGCCAGGCTACGATAAATGCACTTGGTGTCCTTTCGTTCAATTTCAAACATGTGCTCTAGAGCGATGATCTCCACTGAAAAAGGCTCAGCTCCTTCTCCATAGCTACATATATCCATCCCCACAACTCTCTCCATTTGCCTCCTCCTTCTTCTCTTACTCTTCCTATCACTCCCATTAATGTTTCCCTTGGTCTATGCGTCCCGCTAATAGGCGATACTCACATAAATGCCGATGGAAGATGCGTTAGAACTTTTTTTGAGAAACATTTTCTCCTCTTACTGCTGCCTTAAGATCTCAGGCAACAATTCTTTTTAAAAATTTTCTCCTCTCATATCCTAATTTCTATTGCACAAAATATGGTAAGCGCCCTCCTCTTACCGCATCAATAAGACAAAGCCACAGCGAAAATTCCCTAAAGTAGCCACAAAAGCCGTGGTTAAGCCACAAAACATGGCGGATACAAGGCAAATAACATGGAAGCTCACATTCCCCTCTACGCGTCTCTTCCTTCCAAAACTCAAACAACGTTTATGTTGCTTAACTAAAATTGTATTCTAGAGCTAAGAAGAAGAAGAAGAACATGTCAAGATGATAGCTTACAAAAACACACACAACATCTATGCTGTGCTAAGTTCAAAGGCTTAAGCGCCTAATGTTATGCACACCAAAGTGTAATAACAAATTTTTGGCAATTATTTACATTTCGTATAAGTAGCTCTAAGAAGCAGCTGAGAAGTAAATTAGAGAGGCACACATACACATACACATACATTAAGGCCAGTGAGACAAGACAAGTTGTAAATGTTGGCAGGACAACAAAAGGTGTGTAAACAAGCAAAAACTTAATGTTGGTTAAGTAAAAGGACATTATGGCATTTTGACATTGATGAAAATACAAAAACAAAAATTAACAACAAAAACTAAGAAATTGTAAAATGTCACCGCACAGCAAACGTCTTGTTTTCAACCAGTCATCTAAGGACAATATGATTTTCTCTGCTCCAAATACTTTTGTGTTACGTAAGTATTTACTACAAGAAAATGCTTTTGACAAGAAAATTTTTTCATGCTAATTTGCTAAGTTTTAGCAAATTTACGCTTTGTTGCATTTTTGGGCAAAGTCTTTTAGTTATTTAGACAATCAGTCATTTTCCCATATTTACTTTGGCAATTTTATTTACTTTTTTGTTTGTGTTGACTCTTTCCGGAAATAGTAGACGAAGAAATAGGAAATTTCCATGAGAAAAAACAAAGTCAAGGTTTAAACTTTATACAATCATTTGGTTTATGAGTCGTCTTAGAACTTGAAGTTGATGTTTTTGTTGTTGTAGCGATAAGGACACTCCCCGAAGGATTCGGTGAGTGTTATCGATGTTGATGGTCCTTTGTCGGATGCAGGACCTGTACGTTCCGGTAACAAGTACCATAAAGGTATTAGCCCTACCATCTTGGTGACGATTTAGTATGAGTACATGAAACCTTCTAGGCCATAACACCCTCCCACCACCTAGATCCATGAGGAAATTGTGGTTGCCACAGTCCCGACTGCCAAAGAAGCAGGATTCATCATGGGTAGTTGAGGTTGAAAAGTGGGCTGGAGAAGCTTTAAATTGCGCTGGCAATCCTTTGAAAGGGTTGCGCTAGACAACCAACCCCTTGGATGAATTTGATATTTTAGTCGCCTCATACGACAGGCATACCTGCAGTTCGCAAAATCATTCGCATACACTGACTCAATTACAACTTTCGTCTCAACATATCAACTAATTGCCACAATATGAATCAATGAGTCCATGATTTGTGCTACTATCTCCTGCAAGATGTCGCCTGAAACTGCAAGCGAGGACGGTTACATAATAAGCAGTATACGGCAGTTTATGGCTACAGCTCACAGTATATACACGTACAAATCACGGATTGAGTTACTCACATTGTCGAAGGTAATTCTGTCTTTAATTGAAAATTATGGTAAGGGTGATCACGAACGAGACGTGGAGGCCCTCAAAGGCGATTTCTTAGAAATATTTACTTCGACTGTGATTTTTCAGCGCCAAAATCACAGACACATGAATATTTGGTAACTCTAGTTACGACTGAAAAATCAAAGAATGTTTGACAACTCTAATTGCGAGTAAACTAATATAGTCGGCAAATATCAAAACAAGGGATCAAAACCATGAACTCAAGAAAAAATTTACCTTTGGCAAGTATCTGGCGGCCGCCGTGGTGAGGTGGTAGCGTGCTCCGCCTCCCACACCGAAGGTATTCGGTTCAAGTTCCGGGCAAAGCAGCATCAATAATTTAGAAACAAGTTTTTTAAATTAGGAAAACAGTTTTTCTAAGCTGGGTCGCCTCTCGGCAGTTCTTTGGCAAATACTTCGATTCTATTTATGTCATGAAACATTTCTCAGTGAAATTTTATCTGCCGGTTGGAGTCGACAAAAAACATGTCGGTCCCGTTCCGCCTGCAAATTTTTGCCAGGAAGAAGTATCTGGGTATGTGGCTTGTGTGGCTGAACCGCTTGCCTGGGTACGTGATCTAAGCCCCAGTCAACATCACTACTTAGCCTTGTCAAATTGGTTTCATCTACACAAAAATGATTATATTGGGTAAAAAGATAGTGACCGCTCAACCTGAGTTTTTGCTTTAAAGGAGAAGTTTTTGTAGGGCTGTTACTTTTGCTCGCGTTTAACAGTTTAAAGAGTTTTTCGTCCAAAAAAATGTATCAGAGGCTTTTTTGTTTGGACACATGATTGGTAAAACAACAGATATTTTCTCTATTTCTGATTAATTACTACATATCTAAACTTCGTTCTCCAATAAAAGGTGTGACCATAGTATGCACGAGAAACACAGTCTGTCAACATCCTTTTGAACACTCTTGGATGTAATCGTAATTGGTATGCGTGATGATGCGTTTTTTTATCGTAACAGCAACTCCTTTTTGACATTGCTCTTTTTTTAGGATGCAGATATCTCGAATCATTCGGCACTTGATCCTCCAAAGAGACTGCGAACCTTTCTATTAATGAACCCTTTCGGGTTATGTTTGACATGTCTGTTTGTACCCCTACGGGTAGAATCAGACATGTCCTTTTTGTATCGCTACGGGTACTGTCGAACAGTTCCTCTGAGTTCATCTATGGGCACTGTCGAATAAGCCTTTTCTCTTCGCATATGGGTACTGACGGACTAGTCCTTTTCTACCCGTACGAGAACTCTCACTGGTTGATCCTTTTTTTAGGTCTAACAATTTTTTTTCTTCGTATTGGATTGTAGAGAAGAAAAAATAAAACAAATATTACGATAAGGACAAATAGGTTTCTAGTATTTTAGGTTCCTTAAAAATGAAATGGTATATTAAGTTTGTCACAAATCTCAAAATAGTAAGTCCTTAAAGGAAAAGAGATAGGCCCACCAATAAGTATACCGAAATGATCAGGATGAAGAGCCGAGTTGATTTAGCCATGTCCGTCGGTCGGTCTGTCTGTTTGTATGGAAACTAGTGCCTAAATTTTTGAGATATCTTGATACAATTTTGTTAGCGGGTATATTTAGTTATCCGATTATACATTTGTCGGACTCGGCCTGATCAGACCACTATAACATATATCGCCAATACAAGCGATTTTTCAGAAAAGAAGACTTTTGTCATATCTTCCTCAATTTATCAGATAGAAGCTTCAAACTTCACCATATGCTTCCGTATATTTTTGTCTGGAAAATGGTTGAGATCGGTCGTATATATAGCATTTATCCCCCACAACCGATTGTTCAGATAAGATGCTTTAATAGCTAGAAGCTTCAAATTTCACCAAATGTATATGTATATAGCATATATTGTTATCTGAAAAAATTATAGAGATCGGTGATATATATATTATATACCCCATATACACTGTAATTTCTGCCCCCTTTTTAACGGCTAGAAGCTTCAAATTTCATCAAATATTTACGTCTTCGGCATATATTGTTTAAAAAGATTCATGGTTAAAGCTATTTCATGCAGACACCAAAATCCGTGAAACTCCTCGCACAAAGTACCTACCTATAAAAATCGCTTATGTAGGTATGTACATCTGTTCACTATATATTTCATATCTTATACAGCCGATTATTTGGATATTACGTATGGGATAAAATTATTGTTCAGCCCCATCCATGAAAGGTATGAAGTTTTCAGCACAGCCGAGACAGTCCCTTCCGTACTTGTTTTTATACTCAGTTGAGAAGGGCTCACAGAGTATATTAACTTTGATTGGATAACGGTTGGTTGTACAGGTATAAAGGAATCGAGATAGATATAGACTTCCATATATCAAAATCATCAGTATCGAAAAAAAATTTGATTGAGCCATGTCCGTCCGTGCGTCCGTCCGTTAACACGATAACTTGAGTAAATTTGGAGGTATCTTGATGAAATTTGGTATGTAGGTTCCTGGGCACTTATCTCAGATCGCTATTTAAAATGAACGAAATCGGCCACGCCCACTTTTTCGATATCGAAAATTTCGAAAAACACAAAAAGTGCGATAATTCATTACCAAAGACAGATAAAGCGATGAAATTTGGTAGGTGAGTTGAACTTATAACGCAGAATAGAAAATTAGTAAAATTTTGGACAACGGGCGTGGCACCGTCCACTTATGAAAGAAGGTAATTTAAAAGTTTTGCAAGCTGTAATTTGGCAGTCGTTGAAGATATCATGATGAAATTTGGCAGGAACGTTACTCCTATTACTATATATATGCTTAATAAAAATTAGCAATATCGGAGAACGACCACGCCCACTTTTAAAAAAAATTTTTTAAGTCAAATTTTAACAAAAAATTTAATATCTTTACAGTATATAAGTAAATTATGTCAACAATCAACTCCAGTAATGATGCAACAAAATACAAAAATAAAATAAAATTTCAAAATGGGCGCGGCTCCGCCCTTTTTTATTTAATTTGTCTAGAATACTTTTAATGCCATAAGTCGAACAAAAATGTACCTATCCTTGTGAAATTTGGTAGGGGCTTAGATTCTAGGACGATAATTATTTTCTATGAAAAGGGCGAAATCGGTTGAAGCCACGCCCAGTTTTTATACACAGTTGACCGTCTGTCCTTCCGCTCGGCCATTAACACTTTTTATTGGTATAAAAAATGGCCGAAATCCGACTATGACCACGCCCGCTTTTTCGATATCGAAAATTACGAAAAAGGAAAAAAAAAATGCCATAATTCTATACCAAATACGAAAAACGTGGCAATTGGATTGGTTTATTGACGCAAAATTTAACTTTGGCAAAAAAACTTTGTAAAACGGGTGTGAAACCTACCATATTAAGTAGAAGAAAATGAAAAAGTTCTGCAGGGCGAAATCAAAAGCCCTTGGAATCTTGGCAGGATTACTGTCGGTGGTATTACATATATAAATAAATTAGCGGTACGTGACAGATGATGTTCTGGGTCACCCTGGTCCACATTTTGGTCGATATTTCGAAAACGCCTTCACATATACAACTAAGGGCCACTCCCTTTTAAAACCCTCATTAATACCTTTAATTTGATACCCATATCGTACAAACACATTATAGAGTCACCCCTGGTCCACATTTATGGCGATATCTCGAAAACGCGTCCACCTATAGAACCAAGGCCCACTCCGTTTTAAAATACTCATTATCACCTTTCGTTTGATACCCATATTGTACAAACGCATTCTAGAGTCAACCCTGGTGAACCTTTATAACAATATCTCGAAAAGGTGTCCACCTATAGAACTAAGGCACACTCCCTTTTAAATTACTCATTAACACCTTTCGTTTGATACCCATATCGTAGAACCAAATTCTAGAGTCACCCCTGGTCCACCTTTATGGCGATATCTCGAAAAGGCGTCCACCAATAGAACTAAGGCCCACTCACTTTTAACATACTCATTAACACCTTTCATTTGATACCCATATCGTAGAAACAAATTCTAGAGTCACCCCTGGTCCACCTTTATGGCGATATCTCGAAAAGGCGTCCACCAATAGAACTAAGGCCCACTCACTTTTAAAATACTCATTAACACTTTTCATTTGATACCCATATCGTAGAAACAAATTCTAGAGTCACCCCTGGTCCACCTTTATGGCGATATCTCGAAAAGGCGTCCACCTATAGAACTAAGGCCCACTCCCTTTTAAAATACTCATTAACTCCTTTCATTTGATACCCATATCGTACAAACAAATTCTAGAGTCACCCCTGGTCCACCTTTATGGCGATATCTCGAAAACGCGTCCACCTATAGAACCAAGGCCCACTCCGTTTTAAAATACTCATTATCACCTTTCGTTTGATACCCATATTGTACAAACGCATTCTAGAGTCAGCCCTCGTCTACCTTTATGGCGATATCCTTAAATGGCGTCCACCTATTGAACTATGGCCCACTCTTAAAATACTCCATTTGATCAGGGATGCACCTTAACGTTAAGCTAATCGTTTATCAAAAAATTTCCACCGGTTCCGTTGAAACACTTCGAAATATTATCGATAAAGAAATTATCAAGATAAATTGTATCTCGTTTTTAACCGAAACGAAAAGCTTTCGTTAACGTTAAAAACGTTAACAAAAACGTGATATTTTGTGTTTGAATTGTGCTGGCAATGCTATAGCCATGGCGAAGCCGTAAGGTGGTAACAGCGAGCGGACATACACACACAAACTCGATGTAATTTGTTTGTGTAATTCGTTGGTGGTAATGTCAAAAATACTCTGAGAAATGTTCGTACTGTCAAAATTCATGAGAAAAGTTGCAATCAGCTTGGCTAATGCTTTCACCTTTAATGACTCCGCCACCAATCAGCTTTGCCAGCATAGTTTGAAATTAATAATCAACATAAACGATTTCATTTCTTTTTGATATGGCAGAAAACGAAACAAAATCATTTCGATAATTTGACGTTCTTAACGTTAATAAACGAAACGAAATGACTTTGTTTCGTTTAATAACGTTAATTATCGTAACGAAATGATATCGGTTCGTAGGTTAAGCATGCCTGCATTTGATACACATGTCATACAAACACATTCCAGGGTTACCCTAGTTTCATTTCCTACATGGTGATTTTCCCTTATTTTGTCTCCATAGCTTTCAACTGAGTATGTAGTGTTCGGTTACACCCGAACTTAGCCTTCCTTACTTGTTTTGTTCTTTTTTTATACCCAGCTGTACTTGTACACAGGGTATTGTAACTTTGATTGGATAACGGTTGGTTGTACAGGTATAAAGGAATCGAGATAGATATAGACTTCCATATATCAGAATCATCAGTGTCGAAAAAAAAATTTGATTAAGCCATGTCCGTCCGTCCGTCCGTCTGTAAGTTAACACGATATCTCGAGTAAATATTCAGATATATGCACCAAATTTGGTACACAAGCTTATCTGGACCCAGAATAGATTGGTATTGAAAATGAGCGATATCGGTAGATAACCACGCCCACTTTTTATATATATAACATTTTGGAAAACACAAAAAACCGGATTATTTAGTAAATAATACATATAGAAAGTTGAAATTTTTTAAATGGGCGCGGCACCGTCCACTTGTGATAAAATAAATTTTACAAATATTATTAATCAGAAATCGTTAAACCTATCGTAACAAAATTCGGCAGAGAGGTTGCCATTTTTAGTGGACATTTTCGGGTCGGACAGGGTAGGTATACGTACATGAAAATTTTACAATCAATTGAAAATTTTTTTAGTAGCTCATGAAAAAAAAAACCTTAAAAATCAAAATCAAAAAAAGTAAAAAAAAAAAAAATGAAATTTCGCAGGCTCGAAAATTATTTTTTTGGGTATGAGTAGTGGAACTTTTTTTCCTGAGCCCAAATCCTATCGAAAAATCGATAGTGCGATATCCGTTAATAAATCGACCCAGTCTAATGTACATACTTACATATTTTCAGGTGATTCTTAGTGTTCTAAATCCCTTCACCATTCCTACCAGATTAAGAATGAAATTGTTCCTCACAAATGTTTAACACTTCTTATGCTCAATATTTAGCACAATAACATTATAAAAAATTGCATCAGTGTCACCAAACGCCGTCAGCTCCTTCACTTACATACATATGTGTCTATTGAATATGAGAATATGATAAATGGCGCAGTCCCATCCAAAAAGTTATGCGTCGAGTGAAAAATAAATAGGTGTTGGCTTTGCTGGAATTTGGTGAGAGTTAACATCAACGGTTTTCTTCAGCAAGAAACAAAAGTAAAGAATCAAAAAAAAAAAAAAAACATACAACAACAGCGTGATCAACGCAAAAACCGATTAATGTCACAAAGGTGAGAATAATGTCAAGTGTTTGCTATTGATGTGCATTATTTGTATAAATTTTACTCATACAAACACACATTTACTTCGGCATATTCGTTATACTGCTCAGCATCACCCAAGTAACCCTTTATGTTGCTTTTGACGATTAAATACACGTTTGTAAATATATCGAATACAAGCACTTCCACTCCAAATGATATAATGCTCAACTCAACATAACAACAACACGCATCGTTGCAAACTCACACGCATGCACTGTCACATGTGTATATTTTGCTTTATAATGTGAGTCCTTCACTTGTGCACGTATGCGATTAGTATTGGATTAAAATGTCATCCCTCATATTTTGCCAACTCATATATGGTACTCGAGTGTGTGTTTGTACACAAATACAAATGTAAATAGAATTGCTGTGCTCTATTAACAATGACACATGCATATACACTTAATTAGCAACGACAAATAAAAGTCACCAGGACAACAGTTAGTTAGACATTGTCACCACCCACAACAGTGACTCGTATGGAAATTCATACAAAAGGATATTTACGGAATATAGATCATATAGGTAAATATATATGCAATAGTGATATAGTTACATAATATAGAATTTCTTTGCTATGGACCTGTAGGAGTTGTATTGGTTTCATAAAGTAGCACGCAATATTCTCGAGGTGTTTACTCGTGCGCCAATAACATATGTCGGTTTTGTCATATTTTGAGGTAGCATTTCGTCAATCCAAGGACAAGTAGAGTTCTTATATACCCACTAAGCAAAACGCATTCTATGCTGTTTAAAGTAATACATTCTTATATGATATACCTGAGGTGCTGGAAAGGCGCCTGAATTCTATACTTAGATAGTGTGGAAGTGAAAGAGAGGGATGTTCTGGCTGTTCGGTATGCAACCGATGGCATAGTTGAGGATGGTTCATATAGAAGCAGCGCCAGTTAGGCCATGTCTGAGTACTGTACACCAGCATGTATATGTTAGAGTTTATATATATTACAAGTTTTTATCGGCGAGCTATAACTAGTTCGCAATTTTTTATCGAAGTTGTGTACATTTCCTTATCGGTCTGTTATCGAAGACTAATCGATATACTATCGAAAAGTGTTTGATTGTTCATCGAAAAGTTAAAGATATGTTATAAAAAGTTATCGATTTGTAGTGGGAAAGTTATCGAATTGTTATGAGAAAGTTTTAGATTTGTGTGGTGGTAGCGTGCTCCGCCTACTACACCGAAGATCCCGGGTTTACGCCCCGAGCAAAGCAACATCAAAATTTTAGAAACAAGTTTTTTCAATTAGAAGAAAGTTTTTCCAAGCGGGCCCCTCGGCAGTCAATTGGCAAACACTACGAGTGTATTTCTGCCATGAAAAGCTTCTCAGTGAAAACTCATCTGCCTTGCAGACGCCATTCGGAGTCAGTCCTGCCAATTTATAGTATAAATTTAAAAGAAGCAAGACATAAATTGGAAGAAAAGCTCGACTTAAAATCTCTTCGGAGGTTATCGCGCCTTACACTCATTCATTCATTCATTATCTATTTGTAATCTAAAAGCTATCCGCTATTTTCAAAAGATTATCGATTTATTATCGCAACGATTACTTATCGAAAGCTTATAGATTTTTTATCAAAAAACTATCGATTTGTTATCGAAAAGTTGTCAATGTTTTTTGAAAAGTTATCGATTTGCCACCGAAAAGTTGGCAATTTGTTATCAAAAAGTAACTGATTTTCTGTCGGAGTGTCGAGATTGTTATCAAAAAGTATTCGATTTGCTATCGGAGTGTAACAAATATTTTATCTGTGTGTTTTTAGCAAAACGTTATTGATTTTTTATCGGCTATTTTCACAAGACGATCGATTTGTTATAGAAACGATTACCTATCGATAGGTTTTAGAGTATTTATCGAAAAGTTATCAATTTCTTATCCAAATGTTATCGATGTGTTAGTGAAAAGTTATCGATTTGGTATCGAAGTGTTACCATATCTATGTGTTACCGTTTGATAACCGAAAAATGATCGATTATTTACCGAAAAGCTATCGAAAAGATACAAATTTTTTTCAAAAAGTAAATGACTTTTTATGAAAAAGTTATCGATTTACTATTGGAAAACCATCAATTATCTATCGATGAAAAAGTCATTTATGGTATCGGTTGTTAGCAAAATGAGGGGGTGGAAGCTCTTCTCAAAAAGCCCGAAACTATTTGTTTCTGGTAAAGTTATCTCCATTGTGGTTTAACTTAAACCCCTGGGCGAGCACAAGTTAATTTAAAAACATTAGTTTTAATTCTCCCTAAACTACAAATAAGCTAAACTTTTAAAGCTCGTCTCCCATCATCATTAAACCCGAGCGCCCGCAGAAAATCATGGAAGCCTTTAGTAGGTCAAAAAGATCAATGTTGTCTTCTTCTCGGAAAGTGATCGTTTGGGATGATGTGTTTTGCAAGAAATAGGATACTACAATGCGCTGGTACATGTGGTTTTTGATTCTACAATGACCTGTAAGTGGCACTGAGTCTAAATGTACTCAGTGTAACTAACATCGGCCCTTGAGGTATTCGATAGAAAAAGTTCTATAGATATCTAAGTGCAGTGCATGTAATAAAAACTCAAATCCTTTGCTGGTAGATCCATACCCCTAGTTGGAAGAAAAAAAAGGAAAAAAGCTACAATGAGTTTGAATGAGTGGGGGAAAACTTGATCTGTGTTTGCGTATCAATTTTGGATTCTGCATTATTCTCGGGTTGATTTCAGAACTATTTCGGAATAATTTTCGGATTGTTTTCAGAACCATCTGCTATTTTCTCTTCAACCATTCAAAGTCAGATTGCGGACCAAGCAATACAGGACCTTCAAATAACATTACATTTTTAATTCAATGAAATTTTATGTTTTATTTAAAGGCTTATACGTCATAGCCATGTATGTACTTTTGGAGAAAAATAATCGGAACTCAAACCAAAATAGCCTGGAAATTAAAACTTACTTCTTTTGAAATTTATTGAAAATTTCCTATTGGGTTTAGCATAGACTCACATCGATAGACATTTCTTTAGAGCAAAAGCTAGTTTCCTTTTATGCGTTGCGTTAATTGAAAAAGTTATGGATAGTTACGTACGTATGTATGTACTCGTATGTACGTGAATGCATCGAATTTAATAAACTAACACGCATATGCATAAGCATAAAGCCAACAAATGTGAATATTCTCACGCTTTTAACCTTTTTGCCTTTTAAGTTAGTCAATAAAAGCGGCTTAATTTATGTTCTTAAGAAGGCAAATTTTGTTAAGTTCTTGAAATTCAATTTTCATTAGAAATAAGAGCTTTGCAAACAAAAGGAATTTAGTTGAGAAAAAAATGAGTAAAATAAAAATAGAAATTTGTACGTAGACATACTCTGCAACTTAACATCTGTGAAAGAGTGTTTGCTATCAAATTATTTTTCGAAGCACGTACAGGGCCGAAAGTCCGGTTTCTCATGCATGCATCCCAATGGCGATAGGGAAAGATCGAGCTTCGTTCTCAAACTAAACAGTTCTGAAGTAAGGGTGATTTCGATGGCCCAGAAGAGAAGTGATTTTGTAGTCTCTAGGCCCCAATAACTATGTTTCAATAGGAATTGGGCATGAATGCTCGACCGATAGCGTATGGCGGTATCCAGCGTACGCTGACACTTTTTGAGGTTAATGGAAATAAGCGTAGATCTTACAAATTTATACTGCTTGAATTTTGATTGCTTTGGGTCTGTTTCCAAGAGGAACAATAATCGACAAATAATCCTGCAAAACTATTCTGGAATGCTCCGGAGATATCCATAAAATGATCTGGAGATTGTTCAGAAATAAGCGCGATTAGCTCGCGAAACACTATCGAAATGATGACACTATCGACTTGATAGTAATCCCTAAATGAATCCAAAAAAAATCCGAAATCTTTTCGAGATCATTCCAAGAGCATGCTTAGAATAATTCTGAAGTGGTCCGGACATTATTCGGAAGTAGTCACGCAATAGTATTCCTAAAAATACCGAAATACTTCCGCGATGATTTCTATAACTACACCAAAACAAGCCGAATAAAAATAAATAAATACAAGGCGCGATTACCTCCGAAGATATCTAAAGCCGAGCTTCTCCTCAAATTTGCGTCGTGCTGCTTCTAATCTTTCCTACAAATTGGCGGGACGCAACTTACATGTTTTGTTCGCCTTTTTAGACAGACATACCTGCCGCGGTTATATTCCAAGCCCCTTTAACTCGCTGGGATTCCGTTCGTTTACTTGTTTGATATGCCGGTTCCAACGCAATTCAAAACATCAATTTCATCTGAATTTTAAGGCATACTGTTATTATTTTCTTTTATTCTACCGCAACCGATTTGGTTGTTGTTGGGAGCCAGCCGGAGTCAAAGTTATTGAATGTCGTACGATTGTCTCAACGTTCGTTTGATTGTGTAGCATACCGGCATCAACGCGAATCAAAATTCGAATTTCATCTGAACTTCAAAGTATGCTGCGACTATTTTCTGTATTATTCTCCCGAAACCAATTTGGTCAGCCCAATTCTAAATATTCCATCTGAATTTTGTTCACGCGGATTTTTTATTCCCTCGGAAAAATTCCTCCAATTCTTTTCTCCTAGGGAGAACAATAATTGGGGAATAGGAATTTCGAATTTTCGAAGTCAGCTGTTTTGTCAATTGAAATTTCGTTGCGCATTTTGTATTTTGTTTAAAAAATTGAAAAGTTTAATTATTGTTACGAATTGTTTTGAAATTAAGAAACAAAATATAAACAATGCACAGAATTGCATTTCATGTGGTATTCACTGAAATGAGTAATTAATTGGTGCCACAGCAACATCAACAGAGGAGCATAAGAAGAAGAAGACTGCGGGTTAACACAAATCCGTCGGAGTTGCCTGCCTCCATTCAGCAAAGTAATTTTCTGGCGGCCAAGTCAAGTTGAATTCGTCTTTCGTCATATGCCAAAATCTATTTAAGCTTCTTACCAAGAGCTCTTCCGTTGTTTATGATATACTTTTCGACCTAGAATAAAGGATATTGTGGTAGAATGTACATATTTCAGCACAAATTTGTACAAATAAGTGTTCGTTCTTAAAAAACCAATTGACTTTAACTATTTGATGAATTCCCTTTAATTTAAAAAGTGAAAATACTCCTAAGAAATGGCAGATAAATTTCCCTCTCACTCACATTCATAATACCTACTTTTCTCCCATAACCGGTTTCCGCTTTTTTGAACATTGTTCAGAATAAGAGGAAATGGCGAAGCGAAAAGACTCACAAGGAATTTTTATTTAGAATACGAGGAATGGGAGAAGGGAAAAACTCGCATGGAATTTTTGTTTACAATTGGGCTGGGTAATTGTAGAGAGCCAGAAGGAGCCAAAGTGAAGTTGTTGAGAGCCGTACGGAGCCAATGGAGCCATTGTGGGCGCACCCTTGCCAAGGTTGTTCAGAATTAGGCCTTTCAACAATATTAGGCTATTTTTTGTCTAAAGCTTCAACATTTTTTTGCCCGCTAAGAAAAAAAAATGTGAATTGGAAAACCAAAACAAATTAGGCGAGTTCTTTAATTTGTTTTTGCTTTTGAAGCTTAACAAGCCAACCTAATAAAACCGCACTGCGTTTTTTTAGCGCACGGGAATTACCGGTGTTTTTTACCCTAACCGAAATAAGCATGCGTTGCGACAATGTAAAGCATGTGTGCAAACGTCAAATCTAAATGTCACGCAGAACAAAAATTGGAAATCGGGTTAGGTTTTCACGCAGCAAATTCAGTTTCGGTTGCTCTCATACAAGTTGTATGTTCATGAAACATTTTTGACAGAAAATGACTTGCGTGCATTTATATTAGGATGGCTTGTAAGGCTGACGACAGAGTGGAAGCCAGGAGCGCGCAGTGGTCTGAATCGCGATTTTTTTTGGCATAAACTAGAAAAATGTAGCCAGAGCTTTGAAACTTCGTACATTTGCTAATAACCTCACAGATAATTTTTGGAAAAAAGTTTTGTCAAATGGGACGACGTCTTCACATAGCTGCCATATAACCTCAAAATCAAATTTTTACAAAAACTTCTAATATATATATATACATTTATTTAGTGTATACATATCTATATTAGGTTTAATTATATTTACATAAGTTAAGAATTTAGTTAAATTAAGCAAGTTAAAATGCAAAAAATTTATTCAAAAAATGGTTATTATTCTAATCATCATCTAACTCTAATTCAACATCAAAGTAATTAGAGTCTTCAACATCTACATCAACAGAATATTCATCAAGGCTATGCTCGCTTGATTCGACGAAAGATGGCATCCGTAACATCAATATTACTTCTTCAGGTATTTCTTTTTTTTTGTAACGGCTGTGTTTATTAGCACTTATACTGGAGATTAACGGATCTGAGGAGTCCAACGCCCTGTGAAAGTCGTCAGTAAGGTTGTTAACCCTAGAATTTTGTCTAGCATGTACCCTTCTATCGCTTTTGTAATGTTTATTTCTGGCCTCCGACGCACTTTCGCACCAAAAGTGAAGTACTGTGCTCCCTGGATAAGTCCATAGCAAATTTTCGTTTCAGTCTTGATCCTCCCTCCTCATATGTTAGAGACGGCCGTCCGAGTTTTTTTGAAATTTTAGGTTTATCTATTGTGATAGTTATGCTTGTTGCAAGCCAATCTGGGTGTAAGCTTTTGAATCTGTCCATATGTCTGACGCATTTTTCAAGTCCTTTTTTCACATACTTTACGAAATATTTTGTTTTTTGTGTAACTTCCGATACATCGCTCTTTGCTAACATACCGTCATTGAATTTTTCTAACACCGAATTAATCAATTCAGTGGTGTTGTTATTCTTTTCCACCCAAATTGACAACAGATGTTCACGTAAAAGTTGAACTTGCTCTGCAATAAACAAATTTTTGAAAATTTGCGCAAATATGCGCAAGAAATATTATTACCACATGAAAACAGAAAGTTCAACAGATAATTGAGCATCAATAGTTTGAGTGCCCAGGAGTATCCCCCCTAGTTTTGCTCCACATAAAAAAAAACTTCTACTTTTAACTTTTCACAGAAAACTACACGACTTAAAGCTTATTTTAAGGAAACCGTTGAATAAATATGTAAAAATCTTCATAACACAAAAATCTTTATACCTTTTGCTGAATTATTCATACTTGACCTTTAATTTTTAACTTGACGTTTTGAAGTAAATTCCAATGAAAACTGAACTTTATTTCGATACACACCACCGAAGTTATATTTTTCAAAAACGTCTGATTTTGTAGCGTTGCCAGATGTATACGCTGCACAAAGGAAACATTTTGTGTACATTTCCAATATAAATGGACATCTAACTAAACAGGTGCATTATTAAATTTGAAAATATTTGTAGCAAAAATTTTGACTTTATGCCAAAAAAACTGCGATTTAAACCAATGTGGAGCGTTGCTATAATATAAAGATAGAAAGCTATGAAAATGATTTCTTATGGGAATTTTTTAAAGTTGTCACAGTGCCACGTTTCAAGCTTGTAAAATATATGAAAATACAAATTGCCTCTCGCCTAGAATAACTTATAGCGAGCACTCTGCCGTGACACACTGACAAGAGTGTGACCCGTTCTAAAGTGATTCTTTTCACAGTCAGGAAAAATACCGAGTCGCTCCGGTACATAGAACCGGCTGCCTTGGGGAGCGTAAAACTGCAAGTTTCTTTGGAATTCCATTAGAGGAGATTGATGACAATTTGTGATCAGTCGCACATATTGGATGGGGCAAAGCACTGCTACAACAACAACAACAACAGCACTCAGTCGTCAGCCTTAGCAAAAAAAAAAAAATGCCCTTTATTTATCTAGGACAATTCTAGATAAAGAATTTTACTGATTGTAAAACTGCTCACTGACAAATACTTGAACAAAATTAGACCTCAATTTACATGCTGTTAATATCGTCAACGTCTTTATAAGTTATAGCGATTAACAATAATTATAAATTAATTGTTCTCAGGGACAGTTAAAGTGACCCTCCGTCTAACTTAAAACAACAGTAGATCTGATTTCCGGTTTTCTTTTGTCAACTGTGTGCCAAATTCATCCAGCCGTTTTTTCGTTATTCAGTTTTAAAGGCGAACCCCTGGACATCTAAACATCAAAATTTCACTATAATCTAGTCTCGTGAATCCCCCTATCTCAGCAATTACCCAGATCAATAAATAGCATAATGAACATCTTTGTTATCTAATGACTCTTCCCTAAGCACATACTTTTCAATACAGTTTACAATTTTTTCACTTCACTCTCTGCATGCGACCACGAGAACAATTTGAGAGCAGCGACCGCAACGAATCACCACTTCAAGTGTTTTTGTAATTTCACGCATTATTTTCGTATTTATAAAAGCGAGAAGCATGCGTTATACAATACACTAACAAAAACGGTACGTTAAGTGTATTGACAGTGTTGCCGCTTTATTAAATGTGTGCAAAAAATTAAAATAATAATAACATTGCTTGAATGAATTAGCAATTTTTTTTATTTAAGTATTGCACGTTTTGATTACTCCATGATTTGACCTTTATTTGTTGCATTGTAATGCAATAATTAGATTTCCTTGCTCAAATGGCGATTTCTTTTCTACCTTTTCCATAACTCATTCGCATTATATTTTGTGTTTATTTATTTATTGTAGTTTTATTTATTTATTCAACTCATTTGTATGAGATTATTTTGCTTAAATTGATTTTTCGGTTCATTGTAATGCTTTGCAATTAAAAGTGCGCACAAGCTGTGCGCTCCTTACACCTTCTCTACCTGACGCGCACCCTCACCTTTGCCCTCAAACTCACTCCCTCACTTCAATGGTAATGCCTTCACCTCAATAGCTTTTTCACCCTCTCATCCGATGTGGTCACCCCACGGTTATTTTCTTGCATGCTGCTCAAACTTCAGCTTCTCGTCTTGCACACACACCCATTCTCACATGCATTCGCGTCTTGCTGCCTGTGAATTGAGCAGCTGTTTCACTCGCTTCAGTTCATCATTGCTTGGCTATTAATGTACTTCATCACTTTATTTCTTGTATCGTTGTCGTAAACTTGCTTTGCTTATTTGCTTTTCGCCTTACTCTAGCGCGTATTCTTTCGCCATCTAATCCCCTTCTTGTAACCTTGTTTTTATCGTTATCATTAATTTTTGCGTTTTTGTTTTTATGCATTTGCCCTTTTTTCCTACTTTGTTACGCATCCTCGCCCATCAACGTTTGACATCCACACTTTCTGGCATAGACAATATTGCCGGGTTTTCTCCACTTCGCCCAGCTTTTCTTCATCTGTGCTCACTTTGTGTTCATTCACTCGGTTCCACCTTCTTAATTTAGTTTTCCCTCTTTTTTTCTTCGACATGTGTTTACGGGTTATGGTTTAACGTGTTTGCGTACTCTCCATCTATGGCTACCACTTCGTTTTACTCACCATGGCTAATTAATTGATTAGCTTCACTAAATCGGTCAATATGTTTTATGGTTTGGCTCGCTTTTGGTTTTTCAACACTTTGCGGTCTCTGGATTATCTATGGCTTTCTATGTTCATGCACATTTTTGGAATGTTTTTGTTGTGGTTTTCGGTAGTGTGTAATGAGTTACTAATTAGATTTGATGAACGTTGGTTTTTCATTGAGTGTTTGGCCGTTGCTATTTCGAAAGCAACTGTGATACGTGGCACGTGCTCTTTTTCGAGATTATTCTGTATTCAGGTATCTAGTGGGCATTGTAAAAGTAAGTAAAATTATGAGTTTTGTATTATTGCGCGAGGAGAATCAGTCGCGCGAATCGTGACATAGTCGTCGCTGTCAAACAGACACATCGTGGCGAGATTGTGGGGATGGACTATATTTCACGAAGTCGTCGATTCAAGGTCGGGGAAAAAGTATAGTCGTTGGACGCCTACGGAAGCAGAGGAAGAGGGCGGCTCACACTCCGTTGGAAGGACCAGGTGAAAAACGAACTCCCGTGGTGTGGCCAATTGGCGCCAGTTGGCAGAGAGAAGCAGCGACTGGACGCCTTTTTGGACGGCCACAACCGTTTAAGCGATTAAGCGTGAATTAAGTAAGTAATTAAGTCGTTGGACGTAGCCAACGCTGCCGGTGGAAACGGTTAATGAAGATGCCAACCCAGGGAAATAATTTAACGGCAAGACGAAAGGCGGATGCTCAAAACTACCTCCGAGACCGGTGAACGATCGCCGGTTAAACGAAGAGCAGTTGGCTGCTGTTCAGAACGGCTGGTGAAGCTGGCGATGGTAAACGTTAAATCGTGGACTGGTGTTTGATTAATTGTAGAAGGAGGATGATAGTTGAAGATAAGTGTATGATCCTCCAGAGAATGGTGATCGGTGCAAAATTACCAGTAGATTGTGAACGATGAAGCAGTGGATGGGCCCAGTGGATGGTGAAACGCAGAGTGGTTCATTGGCGCCAAAATTACGAATAATCTGGCACGATCGACGCAGTAGTGCCTTGAATTGACGCACCTCAACATTTGGTTACAAAGTCTTTTCAGTTTTCCGCCTCTCGAGACATGACACTATTATCGACCAAGTCTTCAGCGACCTTATTTAACGCGGACGATTGCAAATATCAGCAATATTAGACATCCACGTTGATGGTATTACAATATCCACTGTTCGGCACAGAAAAAACTGGGCGTGACGTTCGATAAGGACTTGCATTTCAGCACGCACGCAGCCGTGATTACAGCTAAAGCTCGGAACCGTCAAGTGCCTCGCTAGTACCACTTGGGTTAAAGGCAAAGAAACGCTCATAGCTACTTATAAAGCAATTGGTCAGCCGCTTGTTTGCCACTCGTCTCCAAAATGGTTGCCGAACCTACAGCTTCTTCAAATAACTGTGAAAACACCAGGCTCAGAACTGCCATGTGATACCTTTTTATGTGGCGAGAACATTATCAACCCAAGCGGGAATACTCCCTCTAAAAGAGAGCAACGAGATGCTAAACAAACAGTTTCCAAACCTGGGCATCCTAACAGACATCTGATTGATAAGCTCGCGCCTTCCAGGGATATAAGCAGTCACCTCAAGCACTATGAAGAAGTCGGGCGTACAAAAATTTAGCCGCTTTAGTCGGATGAGCATAAGCAGGCCCCGAGTTTTATCCACGAAGATTCGGCAAAGTTGTTTGCGGATAAATGGCGTTATCAATGTACAATACCAGAAACTCGCATTAGAGGAAAGCAGACTTCTCAGTGAGACACACGTCACTCTGGCACTACAGATCTGGATACTGTAATAGGTTCAGGTCTTACTTATCTAGAGTCTGTTATGTGTTACCACATGACAAAACCATCTTTTCAATTGTTTGGTCTATTCCTATTGAAACTGCAAGTTTTTTTGGTTCTCCGTTTGAGGAGATATTGGTGACAACTTGTAAGTGATCGCACCCATAGGAAGGATGGGGCGATGCACTGATACAAGAAGAAGAGGACGTGGTTTAAGCTATTAGCGGTAACCTTATTGATAAAATTTCGAGCTTCACCGTATTAACTAGCTTAAATTTTTGACTATGCACTATCTCTGAGGTCTACTGCAATTATTGAGGACTAGGTGTCTTTGTCTAGGAAAACAAAACGACTAAATTAAAAATACGGTACCTGATTTGTGGTCGTATGAGATTTGGTAGCAATCCCGGTTATCCTGATACCAACATACAAACATACATCTTACAGTTCTGAGTAGAAGAAGTGAGTTCTTTTTGTAGCATGTTATTGGCTGAAATATTCGGACAGATTTCTTACTCATCTCCATGCGACCGATCCAGAAGTCAGCAATTCGACACTGGAGTCTAACTTTATTAAGACATTTCCCTCTACCTCTGCTTTAAATCTAAAAGAGGCTTGAAGTCTAGCATAAAGCAGCCTCGACAGTTCTTCCCAAGCAGGATATGGTCTTCACGCCTGTAAATCTACACACTGCAAGAAAACTCCCAATTCGCTTCCCACACTTACAATATTACCTCATCATATAAACTTCCTAATTGTACCAGGCAATAAAAGCAAATAAGCAACAATAAAGTAGCAAGATTACCACAGCAAATCGTCAGTCAATAAATAAAAATAAGATGCCAACAAAAGGCAAACAAAGTAACAAATGAGACCATTTAAGCAAACTCAAAGAGATAACCAATAATTGAGGAAGGTATAAAAGAGATAGATAGAAGCACCCACGAGGAAGGGAAGAAGAAGAAAAGAAAAGTGAATTGTGCGGAATGAATACACAAAGAAAGCAATAAAATTAAATTCCGAACAATAAGCCGATAGGCTGAATTGTGTCAAACAAACATAAAAATAAAATGGCGAGTACAAAGGTTGAATGAGATGAAAGGAAAGTTGGGGGCAAAGTGAATAAAATGTATGATGGGTAAGGAAATAAATGTGGAGCAAGATGAAAAATATATATTTGTCGAAGGCAGATAGCTTACGCTGCCATATGCGCTGAGCTTTGGAGTGAGTGAACGTACAAATGAAAAATGATAGCAAGGAAATGTGAAATATGAAGGCAGGAGGAGCTTTGATATACAAAAATGTACAGTGTTGTGCAAAATAATGCGATATGTGGTCAGTTTCATACTCAAGAAGTGCTTTACTGCGGTTAAAATGTTATTCCCCATCAAACTGGAAAGAGATGGTCCAAGATGTTGTAACAGATCGTGCTACATACTGCAGTAGTCTACTTATTTATATCATTATTTCAGCTGAGAATGCCTATAGTCAAATATGTAGAGGCTAGGACAAAGATCCGCGGAGCGCTGTTAGTTAAGAAACCGGCGGCGATTATTCTTATCTCATAAACAATGCCTCACACAAAAGTAGTTGTACGTTTGACCTCAGCTTCTATCATCTTGGACACCTTGCAACTTACTCTTAAATATGTGTTTATCCACCCAATTGAGAAAAGACTGGGCTAATAGCGCTTATTGGTAAAGAGTACGATCTTCGTACTTCTCGTAAAGCATATAGAGGAAGCGCTCAACAAAGTTTTTTACATCTACGGATGGCAATCACCAACTGTTGTAGCCTTTGAATAGAGGCGGTCATGCTGAACTGCTAAGCATTTGTTAGATCGAAGTTAAGATGACTTGGCTACAGTTTTCCTTCTATTCGTTTCTTTGGGTTTGGGTTATATTGCGACGAATCTGATTACTGTTCGAGTTGTTATTATCGGTTCGTTTCACTGAATTGTCAAATAAAGAAATACACACGAATGTTTATACAAATAATTAAATAAATTTGCGTCATGCTTCTCTTGATTTTTCCTACAAATTGGCGGGGCGGGACCTACTTGTTTTATGCCGACTCCGAACGGAGTCAACAAGGCAGATAAGTTTTAACTGAGAGCTTTTCATGGCAGAAATACACTCGGAGTGCTTGCCAAACACTGCCAAGGGGCAACCCCGCTTAGAAAATTTTTCTTCTAATTGAAAAACCTTATTTCTAAAACGTTGATGTTGCTTTGCCCGGGGCGTGAACCCAGGATCTTCTTTGTGGATGGCGGAGCACGCTACCATCACATCACGGAGGTCGCTTAACCTCCTGACCGATTTTGGCCACCACACCAGCTTTCCTGTTTCGCGGTAATTGGCGCCCCAATGGAGACCAAGATCCCGGGAGTTCTTCCAGTTTGTATAGAGTTGGCCAAGAGAAATATGGTTGTAAAAGGTTGGTTCTACATTGAGATCGAACAGATGGTTTGTGCCATGCGGGGACATAATGCGTATGTCGAGGTTAGCTCTGGATGTGACAGAGTGACGCGCGCCTCCTTGGGAAGTATTGGACACTGAGGCCGAGATTTATCGGCATAAGATTTGGCCCCTACTTAGTGGCTGGGGCATTACAATCTACACCGACGGTTCGAAAATGGAAAAGGGAACTGGACCTGGGATGTACTCAACACATCTACAGTTAAGCCAATCATTTCGACTTCCTGACGCATGCAGTGTATTCCATGCCGAGGTCTATGCCATAGACAGCAGCAAAGATGCTTCAAGATAGTATGTTCTCCGATACCGACGTAACAATCTTTGTTGACAACCAAGCCACTTTAAGGGCATTCGAGTCCAACATGATAAAATCGGACATCGTGCGGAGGTGTCGAGCCTCGCTGGCTTCTATAAGCCATCTCAATGTCTCCTTTTGCTGGGTCCCTGGGCACAGCGGTATTGAATGGAATGAACTCGCAGATGAGATGGCTAGGAAAGGCTCAGATTTGGACAAAAGTGAAGTGGACAGCACCGTCCGACTACCGCTGTGTTATCTGCAGGGGAGAAAGGAGGAATATGAGAACAGGGCAACGGACTTGCTATGGATCAATATGATTGACTGCGAAGTCTTAAGGTCTTTATGGCCATGCTTGGATAGGAAAGGCACCAGCTTCCTTCTCAAACTGAACAAATTCGCGGTGAGGGTACTTACGGGTGCCATCACAGGTCATTGTGCTATTGAACCAATGCTCCGACGGTGGCGAATACCGACAAGCTCCCTCTGTCAGGATGAGGAGGAAGAGGAGTCGATCTACCACTTTCTCTGTCGATGTCCGGGGCTTCAAAGAATAAGGCTCAGATTTGTGGGATCACGGTTCTTCAACAGCCTGTCAGAGGCTGGCAGACGTCTCGCTTCTTCTTGGGTTCATCAGGGAAAGCATGTGCTTCGTTGATGACCACTAGGAGGTAATGGGATTAAATGAATGTGTTGCCACCCTGCACTTACTGAGGGCACTCACCATGGACAAATAAGGCTCCGAGTGGAAGTGTGAGTAATACCCACGCACGCCCTCCCAACCTAACCTAAACCTAACCAAGTGGATGAGGCTGAGAGCCTTTTTATATATTTTTGCTTCAAATAGCTGAATTCATGGGTGACGGAATTTTTTATGGTGCGAGGATTAATCCTTATATCTCTGGCGGCGGGGCCTCGTCAGCCAGATGTCTGTTACAATGCCCACGTTGCTGAGTATTTAACAGAAACTGTTTGTTCAGCTTTTTCTTTTATGGGGAGCATTCCCGCCTCTTTGTGAAGATGATGTTCTATCAACATGAGAAGACATCCTGTGGAAATTCTGACAAGCCTACTGTTTCTTCCAGTGTGTTACTTTTCAGCTCGGTGACTATACAGGAGACACACAAGCGACTGATTAATTACTTTATAACTAGTTATCAGCGTTTCTGTGTCTTCCATTTCGCTTGCTTGGAACAGAGTTTCAAAATTTGAGATGAAATTGATCTTTTCATGAAAGCTTAAAAAATCTACAGATCTAGAAAGTGTAAATGTTAGCCCTCCTTTGTCGTACTCGAAAAGGCTCAAGACAAAAGATTTCAAACTCTTTGTTGTCGAAAAATGTGTTTAACCAGAGGGCACTCACAAAATGAGGGACTTCACTAGATTGACTCTCCTTAAAGTCCTGCAATCTTTTGGTGATTTTTTAATCGGTCTCTCTCTCCTTCATACTTATTCCTTAAGTTTCGTTAGTTGTATCTAAAACCTGTTCTATTGTATTGCACAACACTGTTTTTGCATATTTGTAAGTGAATTGTTGATGCCAGCTCGGAACATCATTTGTCAATACAAAGTCCAAAGAGATGGTGGAGCACGTAGAAGGAGAGTGCATGTACATCGGTGTGAGTGTGTCCTCGTGTAAAAAATGGCGTCAGGGAGCTGTCAGTTGCTCCATCCAGTTTTGTTGTCCTCTTCGCCTTCGTCGCCTTTTCATAGGACAAAATAAGTTATTATGCAAAAATATGACAAGACATGCACATTTTCTTTTTCACTATCCACATTGTGGCTTACCAAAGTGCACGACCTCCGTATGGCCAACACCGTCCCCATAACTGAATTACCAGGGAAAATATACTCATCTCAGCTCCCTTTCATGTTACACAACTGTCATCCAAGCACTTTATGCTAATGACCCTCACAAGTAGCAAAAGGAAGTAGCAGCAACAACAGCAGAAGGAGATGTTAAAAAGTTTGAAAAACCTACGAGCTCAAGGCGCACACAGCCATTTGAATAGCCATCTTCATATTGGCGTTGTCAAATATTATTTACACACAGCAGCTCATTGGTGAAATTTTCTAACGCGGCATTTTAAGCGGATTTTCATATTTTACAAAATGTTTTTTTATTTGAGTGATTTGTTGTTGTTGACTCAAATAAACATATTCCATTACTCATTTCTTGAGCTCTATTTGCGTTATTAATGAGGTCTCCCTTTTACATTGCTTGCTTCCCTCTTCCTTTCCACCTCCGTCTTGGCATTTGAGTTGAAAAGTGATGTCAAATGATGCATGAAAATATCAACAACAACAATATAAGTTCGTGAATTAGTCTGCTGTAGCATAAATGGGAATTAGGGTCATTTTGAAAAGGTGAATTTGGTGTCAAAGAAATCCATGGAAAATGATGATGATTAGAAGAGGATTATTTTTTCAGAAATATGGTGTTACATTTTTATGAGGAAAACTTGGCGATGACAACTGAAGCTCTGCGACAAAGTGGAGTTTGAATATCTTTATTACACCTCTGCCGAGGCAAAATAAAAGTATGGCCCACTGCCTTTTAAATTGTTCCAGTTGGGTACAAGTCATGGCTTTGAGGAGGATAACATCTGAGAGATGACACAATAAGGAATTTGAATGAATCCAGTATAGACAGCGAGTTATATCTCGTAAAGAATCAGCCCTAAAACTAGAGTCTAGAGGAACAGAGTACTGAGCAGATGAGTATAGTGAGTATTCCGACAGAGTTACACTTGAGCCTAATCAAAAGATAAATAGCGAAACCACTAGCTCGTAGAAAACCCAGTTCACGAAAATATTTAGCAAATCATCTAAAGTGTCACTTTAAACAGAAGGCTTTAGCACATGTCGCGTTAAGTAGGCCTGTCGCCAGAGGAAACTACCGCCCACAAGTCGAAAGGTTTGAGGGGTCAGTAAGCTCTTCTAAGTGCGAACGTGTTCCGGTTAACTACAATAACTAAAAAACTGTTGCATTGGTAAAACGATTCTGTTTGATTGCTTGTTCGAGTCCAGTTGGCTGAAGTATAGAAATTAAAAGCTCTCTTGTTTTTTTAAAGCGGTCACTATACGACAATGAAATAAAGGCTATTTCAGCTATGTTAAGAGTGTCCGCGAACCGTTTTTTTTAAGAAAAAAGCTAAAACTATAAAGGCTCAAAGAGGAGCATTATCGAAAGGATAGACAAGCACCGGCTTTAGTAACAGGTTCATACTGCATCTCTTAAGATCTTATTGCACGGAGGCTACAACCAACGTGCAAGGCGAGTTCCAGCGGTGGATTCCACCAGGTATATTTTAGCATTATGCAGTGTTCCATATGGTGACGCAAAAATAGGCTGGGAATACTTTATCAGGACGATACAATAGCCTACTCTGGAGAAAAAGGCAGTGTTGCTTAAGCATTCTAGTTAGAGCTTCCTCGTTATGGTCATTATAACTAACGCGTGAACATAATTTGTGCAGTGAAATGAAATGCTTAGCAGGCGATTCCTGCCGAATTGTCGAGGCATTTTACAAATCAGCCGATTGGTCTGAAGCAATATTAGGACGATTTCAACCTTATTCACGTAAAGTCGATAATCTTCGACTCAAGTCCGGTGAGTGCTGATATTAGAGAGTAGAGTACAAAGTTATTGTAGAAACGGAGTTGAGATCCCTTCGTCTAGATGTTGTAATATGTTAAACTCCCTCTTATATAGAGTCATATCCGTTAAACGAGAGAAATGCCCTGTACGCCTCTTAACAGCAACGCTCCCATAGTTCAAGCCTATTTAAACTGCTGCTTTCATAACCTTAAGACTGACGATAGAGTGGAAGCGAGAAGCGTCGCTATAGTATAAAGATAACATATTATGAGTGAACCTCTTGAATGCGACGAAACAGTGTAACTACAACAACAGCAAGACAAAGGTCCTCGCTTAGTTTTAGTAAAGAGGTCGCACATAGAAATGAATTGGATCCTCAACAAATTTTTTGAAAATGGGCGTGACACCGCCTACTTTTTGAGGGAGAGTCTTTCAAGTGCGATACCTTGAATACCTTTTTCAGGTCAAACGAAACCTTTTCAAGTCAATTAAAACTTTTTTCAAGTCAATTGAAACTTTTTTCAAATGTAACTTTCTGCATTTCAGCTCACGGGCTTCTGATTTAAAATTTGCAACATGATTTTGAAACCTTTTCGAAATTATTTTGTCAACTTAAAAGATATGAACAATGTTTGGAACGTAGAAATATACTCTCTTAAAATACGATCTCTATGAAAAATATATTAAAATTTTAACGAAATTCTGTATAATAATTCTATAAACATACTATATATTTATTATACTTCTTAACCTTTCAAAGGCAATTATGTATGAAAGACAACCCTCTTAAACATGAATGCCGAACTTGTAAGAATAAGGGAAAACGTCAACGAGATGAGAACACCTGAATATGCATTTGATCATGGTATATTAATTTGTGTATGTATTTGTTGTTATATAAAAAAAAAAAAACATCCTGACTTAAAATCGTTTTAATTTTAATTGTTTTTTTTTTTTTGTTAGCTATTTTGTTATGGTTGTTGTTATGCATGCATCAGGAAGCCGAAACTGCAATGTCATGTTAAGAGTTGATTTTAAAATTTTTTAATCCGCTTTTATATCAACTTACTCATACAAATATACAAATATGTGGCATACGAGAAGCGAGTCAGTCAACCAGTCATTTACCCACGCAAAAAGAGTTGAAGGCTTTCCCTCATATTTTGTATATGCCCTGTAGGAAAAATCTCTACTTCAAAACTGGTGCGCTTCTAGTACAACCACTACTATTTCGCTCTATGCTTTTTGCATGCTTTCAACTGACGATTTTAACATGAGAATGTCCTTATTTACTTACTTATTAATTGGCGCCTAACCATTTAAACGGTTATGGACGTCCAATAAGGCGCGCCTGCTATGGCCTGAAGGTTTAATGTGGCCATATAAATCGTTCCCGATATGGTCGGGCTAGCACCTTAATGGTGCTGTGCTACCGGAGCGTACCGGATCTGTATCCGGCAAAGGACCATCACATCGATAACACTCCCCAAAGCCTTCGCGGAGGAACCTTATCGCTACAACAACAACAACAAGGCGCGCCAGTTGCTTCTTCGATCTGCTAACTGGCGCTAGTTGGTCACACCAAGGGAATTGAAATCGTTACTTCCTCTGCCTTCATAGGCGGGTTCCGACAAAAATACTTTTTTAGCCGGAGCATCATCTTTGATGATTCGCATAACATGGCATAGCCAGCGTAGCCGCTGCATTCTAATTCGCTGGACTATGTTGATGTTTGCGTAAAGCTCGTACAGCTCATCAATAAATCTTCTGCGATACTCGCCGTCACCGACGGGTAGAGGTTCGTAAACCTTTCAAAAAAGTTTTCTCTCGAACACTCCCAGAGTCACTTCGTCTCATGTTGTCATAGTCCATGCTACTGCACCATATGGCAGGGCGGGTACGATAAGTGCCATGTAGAGCATGATTTTCCTTTGCCTAGAGAGGACTTTACTTTTCAATTGCCTACCTAGTCCAAAGTAACATTTTTTGGCAAGAATGATTTTTCGCTGGATTTCAGAGCTGATTTTGTTGTTTATGTCAACGAAGGCATACTCAAAGTCGAAGCACCTTGAAGCTAATAGCAGTTCATTTTTGTCATAGAGAAAATCTAGTTACTATCGAACTACTACTTATTTGGTACTTTAGGTCTAGTTCTGAACCACAAATTTTCATCACTATTTACTGACTTCCCTACGGGGTGTATGTAAACAATGTATAAAATATAGCTGCTATATATATGTACATACATATGTATTGTTACGAATATTAGCAACACTAAGAGGTACTGCCATCTCTAAGCCGATGCTAAGAGGTGATTGTATGCACATCCATAAATCAATCATTATGTATCTACATAAACGAATCAATCATTATGTCTACACATATGTATGTACACGCAGCGGAGAAGCAACGCACAACCACATGCATATATCTGAGATACTCCCGAAAGTATGCAATGAGAGAAGCTATAAAATCGTGCATCTGTAGTTACAGCTGAGAAATTTGATAGCTGATAGCCAACTAGTAGATTCTGGAAATGGAAGCGCCTAGAAGATGAGAACGAGGAAATCAGAGAGTATAAAAGGCAACAACGGTAGATGCGCTACAATCAGTTTCGATTCCATGGAGTACCCACAGTCTAATAAACATCATTTAGTGATTACAATCGTTAAAAACGAGCAATGATCGGCTTACAATATGTTCATGTAGAAACATGAGTTGGTCCATTGATGCATTGCAGTGGAGTATAATGGTAAGTACTCCAGTGGACCACATGATTTTGACGCATATGAAGGCATTCAGGACTAATTGAAAATATTCAAACAAAAAAAGATCCTTGTTTAGCCTATATGACATACATGCGATAGGCAATATATGTCAAATACAGTGCGTTGTACACACAATTCAATGAACTGGCATATAGGCTTAGGTATACATGCATATATACATACATATTTACATACATACATATTTACATACATACATATATTTGTAGATGTGTCCAAGAGCTGATGGATATGTGTGTTGGAGGAAAAATACATATACTTTGTATGTGGACCCATGTATGCTTTCCAGTACATATGTAGTACATATATTCACAAATATACATATGTACATACTTATCACCTCATACATATGTACACACATTCTTATATAAAGACATACCTCTTATATAGTACACAATACATTTCCAGTACTGCCTCTGGTCTTTTGAAGCTTTATTGTGTCCCCTATAAACAAATGCCAATGTGAGCCACAACAACAACAACAGCAACAAACAAATTCTTTTGCAATTAAAACCCATGTACACACATATCTACACAGTTATGGTCAGAGTTGCGTGGCCCACCCCTACATTCATTTACCTGCAGTCGAAGAGTGACAAAAGTGTTGATGTCAACATTAAAAGCGGATTTAAAATCGCTCATACGCCATGGTGGTGCGTGAAAAGCGTGTGGAGAGGAAAGTGCTGGATGGTGAATTAAATATGTGTACATATTACATTTCTACCATGCGTACGTGGGAAAGAGATGCGATTGTATAAATATATTGATTGTATAAATATATACAAATGTATGCAGTAAGTGCATATGCAATAGGGTGTTCCATTAAGCGAATTTTTCGCCAAACCCATTTAAAAGAGTTTTCGAAACGTGTCAATTCAAAAAAATAGGTACCTATATTGGAAAATAGCGGGCGGTAGTCAAAGCCGTAACCGTAATCATGATAGACACCACTGTAACCATAACTGTGCACGTAGCAGTAACCATAACTGTAGCCGTTATGGTAACCCTAACTGACACCATAAAAACAGCCGAAACCGTAAACAAAACCGTACGCATATCAGTAACTGATACCATGGCCATAACCGTAACCGTAATAGACATAGAATTCGTCGCCTTAGCTGTCATCATTTCCAAAATCTTGACCTCTTTGATCCTTGGCCTTTACTCTTAACATAACAGTGTCGGATTCCTTGATTTAACTGCTTGAACACTACTTAAGCATTACCATAATCCTCAACATAACTGAAATCATAGCCGTAATGGTAATGCAACCAAGACTTTGAGCGCTGGGCTGACATTTCATCATAACGACGTGATTTGCGGTGTTGCTGATTCATTTTCAACTTTTTCTGTGTTCGCGCCTGCTTCTTCTCGTTATTCTTATTCTTTTTCCTTAGCTATAAGGAGACTCCCCGAGGGTTTTCGGTAGTTTTATCGATGTTAATGATCTTCTGCCGGATATTTATCCGCTAACTTCCAGAAAAAAGCACAATTAATGTACTAGCCAATCATTTCAGTAACGATTTGATATGAGCACGTTGAACCTTATGGGTCATCCAACCGCCTTACTCAGTGAGGAATTTTGGCCAGAGCCTCGACAGCTAAATAACCAGCGTTCGCCACAGATAGGTGAGATGACAAGCTATGAACTGGAAATCCCTTTGAACGGGTTGTGCTACACCACCGCTTGAATAATAGCGCTACTTAAAGCTTTGGCTCTGTTCTTGTCTTCACTTCATCATTAGTCTAATCATCATTACGCCTGTCATAGATATCATTACTATTCTTCTTTTTCTTCTAGTTCTTCTTATCATTTCCCATATCCATTTCATATCAGTGAAGATTTTTTTTGCTATCCTTTTCACTTTTCAAAATTCTCGTTCTTTACCCTCCTCCAACACTGCCGTCTTCACTCCTACATAATCTTCTTGCCTTGCTTTGAGGTTTTTGAGTTCCCCTTCTACCTCACCTTCGTCTAGCTTGTTATGATTGTTGTTCTTAGGAACTCTCTTTCTACTTGGCTATATCGATATATTCGGGTTCTGATGTTGCAGCAGGAGCAGCGAATTCTCCAACTTCACCAAAAATGTGCCTTTGGTATGGTTGGGGTCTGTGTTCTATATACCAGCTCAAACTGTTGCATGCTCTTCCTTTAGAGGGTTGTAACCGCCCCTCCTTGCCATCTCAAGGTCGCGAAATCTTTGCATCCTATCAACTGAATGAGTTTGCATTACCCCGTTGAATCTAAGGATAGGAGCGGTTTATTCGGTTGGCACCGCAACACCTGCTATAAACCTAAGAAGCTCCTCAACAGATTTGCATCATCCAAAGGGATTGCAACGATCTTCCCCTCGGGGACTGTGGGAGTCGCAGCGTTACCTTCCTATGTTTTTTTCAGTTTTCAATCTACTTTCCTTGCTATTGTTGACATACCATCACTATTTCACTAACTTTTCGCTTTCGCGGATGTTGGCTCCTCGCTATCGGCGTCCCTCAGTCTTTCAGCTTTGTACGTGCATGTCTTCTAACTGCAGCTAGCCTGCCTCGCATACCTGAAACTGAGCTCTTTCCGCCTCTGAAAAGCATAATTTTTTTTTTTTATCCAAAGATCCTTCCTCCTAGAGCGGTTGCAGCATCAAGGGTTCTTACTGGCAAAAAGTTTTTGTCAATGAGTATAAACGTAATTTACTCAATTAGTTCAATATACCATTCTATCTCCTCCGTAAATAATATGAATGCTGTATGCGCATTTTCTCTGTGCTTCAAATCATTGTTATTGTATTAATGCTTCTTCATATTCAAATTAAATTTAAATTCACATGTTGACTGCATCCAAGCACTCTCCGGTAAACACAAGGATGTATGTAAATATTCATTGTATGTACATAGCCTGCACATTTTAAAGTATACCTTTAGGCGCATATTTGACACTAAAAGTGTTAAAGCAGGTGATGTGAACTTCCATGGCGCTGTGAGTTGTGGGTGGGTGTGGCTGGCAACATTTACGCCTCAACGCATGCGGCTTTTTGTTAAATGCCCTTAATACATTCGAAGTTATTTTGTTGCTATTGACTTGTTTGTTGTTGGTGCTTTTATGTTGTTGTCAACAGAATTACGCATCAATGGCTACGCATTGCAGCATTGGTAAATAACAACAACAAATTTGCATGCAGGTTATAACGGTTGTTGTAATTTTTCTGTCAACGGAATGTATTTGAACTTTGAGGCATGACGGAGAAGTAAGGAGAGCGTGAGAGCTCAGCACTTTTACGTATTGTAATAGGGTAAATTCGCACCTATTCAAATGCATGTAGATATATCACGCATAAAGTGATTTGCCGCATGTGCGAATATGGAACGCAAGTTTAAGTGTAGTCACTGCACAGTATCATAATGTGGGAACAATTTATGTGCGTGGTAGGCTTGATATACGCGAAATCAGACAACGAATCAAGGCAGGCATAGGAAAGAAGAAAAGAGGAAAGGAAAAAAGGGTTTGTTATAGGTGTGCTAACGACGAAGTATAGATTAGATTAGGTTGAACTGGCCGATAAGTAAAGACCTCACATAGGCTGAATGTGTCCGTAGTGATACCAGAATTTGTTTGACGACCAATCGAAGAACCCAATCAGGTGCCAGAACTTATGTTATAGAATAACTCTGTCCTCTTTGCAAATACTAAAAGTTTTGTAGGACCTAGCTTTAGTGGTGCCTGGCAACTCTGCCAACCCTAATAGCTGGAGCCTTGACCTGGCGAGCGCAGGACACGAACACAGAACGTGTTCAACCATTTCTTGCTTCAGCTTGCACTTGCTACATCTGCCGTTACCCACGAGGCCTAACTTATAAGCATGTGACGCCAGTGGGCAGTGTCTCTAGTTTGTATGCCCATCGTGAGCCTTAAGTCTTCTCTCTTCAGAGATATGAGCCACTTTGTGAGTCTAATATCGTGGGATTTGCACATGATATTAGAAATTTTGCAGCACCGTGCTTCTGTCCATGGCTTCCCTGTTTAATGGTTCATATGCAACTCCTGTATCCTTTTGATTTCTCCCAAATAGATTGGGACGTCTACCGTCGCTGCAGCGAGTGCTGCACCCTCCTCTGCCAACTATTCAGCTTTTTCGTTACTTTCAATTCCTTTATGACCGTGAACCCCGTATAGATATATGGTCCGGCCTGAGCGAAGGTTTTCCAATGCTTCTTTGCATTCCAGAACACTTTTCATAAAGTACTGTGTCTGATTATTGCCTTAATCGCCGCTTGACTATCAATATATATGTATATTGATGAGACTGCAGCTTGAGCACGCTTCCTTCAGAATTTCTGCTGCTTTCTTTATGTCTATATTTTCGCCTGAAAGATGCTGCAGCCTGTAGAATCCACTTATTTCTGGATCGACACAGTAATTAGCAGACCTGACCCCCTCTGTTAGTTTAGAACCATAGGTATACACGTCTTTAGTATGTACTGCCATTTCTGCGCCTGGCACGAAATATGGAGCATCTATCGATTTTTTAAACAAAGTGCTATCGATTTGTTAAATGAGTGCTACCAACTTATTATCGGCATGTCATCGATATGTTATCGCAAAAATTCGATTTTGTTATTGAAAGTTATCCATCTAAGTTATTCTTATCGAAAAATGACCGCTTATTTAGCAAAGAGTTACCGATTTGTTATCGATTTACTATCGAAAAGTTATCGACATATAAGCTAAATTTACCGATTTGTTTCGCAGTGTAATAAATTTTTGTATCGCTGTGTTATCGATAAGCTATAGATTTGTTATAGAGAAGTTATCGACTTGACTATCGAAAACCTATGTTATCTTTTCTTCGAAAAGTTCTTGATGATTTGCCATCGAAAAGTTATCGATTTCCTACGCAAGTGTTACCAATTTGCAATCGGCGTGTTATCAGTTTGTTAACGACGATGTTGACTTAGCGGTAACAAAACTATTACGCGACTACAATAATTCGCTATCGATAGCAAGCCGACTTAGCTCTTCTCATAAAACCCGAAATTATTTTGGGCTCACCAATGCCTTCACATTTAAATTTTTGACGACCTTTGTTATAGACGATGCATTAGCTTGTACGTCTATATGCAAACACTATTACTTGTACATAAATATTTGGGTATATAGAAATTAGTTATCATTGCTCCAGCACAATTGACAAAACCGCACAATGGCCCAATTTGTATTACGTTGACTGTGCAAATATGCAAAACATATATATGTATGCACAAAGGTATAAATTGCAATTGCACCTCATTATTATATTCCCTAGAAGGCATTTGTCACTTTCTCGTACGTGCATGTGTTGGTGCAGCTAAATACATACGCATGTTGCGGTAGATTGTGACATTTCAGTGTCTGTGTTTGTGATTGATATAATGTTGACATGAAAATGGCTTCCAGCTGCATTAATAAATCATTCAACATGCACTTTAGGACTTTGTCGCTCATTTGTAAATGCAATTACATACATAAATACATACATGCTCACATGTGCATATGATTGCATACATATGTATATAAATATATTTTATGAACTAACTTTGTAAAATAATTTGTACTTAAAATTCACTTACTAAAACCGATTTTGTTAGCCCTGCTGCAATCAATTATACTTTACGCAAGTGAAAAGTGAACTATTGACCTCTCTAATATAAAATTTTTATAAAAGCACTAACAGGACCTGGCAGATGTTGCTCTGCCCTAGCTTTGATCTATATGCATAACTTTTCCTTATCTTTCTATTCACTCTTTCCTTTGCCATTCTCTCTTTCTCCCTCTCCATCTTTTTCCTCACTTCTTTTTCGCTCCTTCTATCCATATTTCTCTAACTTCGTCGAACTCTTCTCTCTTCTCCCTAGTTCTTCTCTATCCCTTGTTCCCAGTTTCAGTCACCCCAAGTCTAAGTCCAAGTTTAAATCCAAGTCCCAGTCTCGGTCCCAGTCGGTCCCTGCTACATTCAGACATAAGAGATATTCTTTCGGAAGCTTTTGAGGATTCCTCAGCATTGTATTTTCAAGGGATGACATACAGTGGGCCTCAAATTGTACATCATTAAAATGTGGTTTGTTCTAATCTCCTTTGCGTAATCGGAGAGCTCTTATCACTGAACTGCGTACGACCTATTTCTACTCCCTAACTATTTCTACTATTTCTACTCCAAGAACTGACTCTCAGCCAGCTGGGCCGACCAAGATTCCAAAGCGCTGGACAATTCTTAATGCTACCGGTATTGTGCGGGCGCTGAAATAAATAAACAGTTCAAAGCACAATAATCAAAATACGTGTGAAACAGAAGAGAGCTTTAAGAAAAAGAGCAAGAAGTCGACGCAAACGTCACGAAAGAGTTGTTGAAGTGGTTCGTTTGACGTGACCCATGTAAAAAAAAGTAAGGTGATATAACCTCGGAAGAGATTTTAGGCCGAGCTTCTTTTCCAATTTGCGTCGTGCTCCTTTCAATTTTTCCTACAAATTGGTGGGAGGGAACCTACTTGAGAGCTTTTCATGGCAGAAATACTCTCGGAGTGCTTGCCATACACTGTCGAGAGGAGACCCCGCTTAGAAAAATGTTCTTCTAATTGAAAAAATTTGCTTCTAAAATTTTGATATTGCTTTTCCGAGGGCGTGAACCCAGGATCTTCGGTGTGGTAGGCGGAGCACGCTGGACTCATGCTACACGGTACCTTGGCTTTATTTTACTTTCCCACCCTATAACGAAGAGGATCTTTTCGACCACTCCCAATTCATTGCTGCAAGATCCTGGGAATCAGTTGCTTTGGTGATATAACAAAGGTAAGAGCGTTGGCCTTGTTACATATAAGACTTTTTTTGCTACTATAGAATCAAAGAGAGGAGTTACGCTAGTTTTTCAAAATAAACTACGAAACCCATAACATTAGCTTTGTACGCCTAAACACACATTTTCTCAACGCCAACACTTTTGTGGCTTTTGCCTTTCTACTATTTTAGATCAAAAAATAAAAATAGCCTGAGGTCGGAATCTCCTTAAAACTATTGCATATAAAAACTTTAGGAAAAGTAAATAAAATAAAATAAATATTGCAAAACAGACACACACACAACGCTACCCATCTCTTTCCCTCTCACTCACAGTATACGCGCGCCGCTCATGTGCATGAAGGAAATCATTCATGTTTGTTTGTTTATTCATGACAAAACAACTAGAAAATAATAACAACACCAATGTGAACAATAGCCAAGGAGAAGTGCCAAAAATAACAAAACATAAGAAAGTAATACTAAAAAAGGCAACTAAATGATGGCAGAAAGACAGCTACTAAAAGGCAATAAACATACTCATACACACACATGCACTCACACTCCCACACATAATGTTTCTGCCATGCGTGCTGGTGTTGCTGTTATGTTTTGGGCTTTGCGCTATTGTTGTAAAGTGATATGTGTGCTTGTAAGTGTTTGTTTGTTAAGACAAGTTTTTACTAGTCCTTTGTTATTGTTCTATGCTACTAGGTTTCTAGAGAGTTGTTGTTTGTTTTCTTTTTTGTAAATTCTTGCGGGTGTTAGTATGCGCCTTTCGCTATTTTTTCGTAATCGCATAGCATGAGCCATAAACGCGCTGAAAATGGCTTATAAAAGCTGTAAATCGAGATGCATGAATGTTGTAGCATACTTCAAGGCGCATTCTCGTTTTGTTTCGTTGGAGCTTTGGGCTGTAAAAGCTACAGAAGCCAGTGTGGCGGAATGTGTTTAAGTGTCTAGCAAGAGGGCGGCTTGCTAAAGTAGTTTTTTTTCTGCTGTGTAAAAATTTGGTTGCCTTGGCATTTTGTGCGCGGGTAAAACTGTCTGCAAAAAAAATCTGGGGCACTATTTTTAAGGAAAGATTACGTACCATGGAAGCTCTGCAGAAAGAGTAGAGCTGATTTCAAAAATACGCTTTTTACTTTGTTGTTTTAGAAAAATAATAAAGACAACACCGTGGGAAAGAAGTCCAATATAAGAGTTCATGACAACCCCAGACCCCTAAGTCTTTCGCCGTTTGTTTTAAGTGTTTTAAAATATTTTAGAGTACCAACATTTCCAGGAGATACGATATATCGGGCTTGTCAACAGGTCAGCATAGGTACTTATGCCAAGGCAGGTGGAATGAAATTCCGCTTTATCAAATGGTACCCAAGGCGGAGTAATCCCTCGAGAACAGGGATTGTTGTATATCCGCAAGCCGTAGTCGTAGTTTAGGCGACTCCTTTATAAGAGGGTACGACTCCAGGGGCACTCCCCAAAATGGGCTGTTATCTTCTTTACTGTGGAACCTAACTTTGAACATCTTATTATTGAAGTTAGAAAAAACTGCTTACCAAGTTATCGCTAACGCCGTTGATATAGCTCTAACCGCAAAAATATTTTCAGACTTTACGCGAGCCACTGCAGACCACACTAATTCGCGTAGAGTTCTGGTGCTGTGCACTGGTATTACAGTTTGGGTGCCGGAATTCGAAAGAAAAAGTACAGTCATTAGGATTACTTGGGTGACAGGACATTGTCTAATAGTAGACCACAGCGAAAACATATGAGTCCCAGCGAATGATTTCTGTCAAAGCTGTAGGGAGGATACAGAAAGCTTCATCATTTTCTCTTTGAGATTTCTTTGTCGAGGCGTATTAGATACTCAACCTTTCTTTAATTGCTCTTATTCTGGAAAGTGAGAGTTACTGGGTTGTTTCCACCGCAAAAACACTCTTCGAGATCCCGAAATGAATCCTGCACTTTCTGCCACGTGCAATACTTTTTTTAAATGTCTGAACCTTTAGATCTGTGGATTTCGTTCGTGTCTTACAAAAGGCACAACTTGCTGACAGTTTCTGTTATGTCAGGATACTAGAGACGCGAGCTCAAGTAGCGTACGAGGCGCACGACGAATTGCTGCTGCTTTTATTACGGCTATTCGGCGCTCCGTTCAAGCGATTTGGTTCGTTCAATGAAACTGCTGATATATTTTAGGGATCATTTAGCAACTTCCTGAAACTCAGAAAGTTGATGACTGCCCATAGTTTGTTCACGCGTGAATATTTCTTTTAATGGGATCCCCATATGTTAGTATGGGCTGACGCCGACCAGATATAATCAGGTAATGAGTTTAGGTTTTAAACCTACTCTTTACATGAGTAGTAGACTGTGTAAGCCTTTTCGTTCCCACGATCGATATTAGTTTTATAGCTAAACTTTGCTGTTCATCTCGATGCTAACATATATGACTCTCGTGAGAGTTTGAGGACACTACGATTTGGAGAGTCGAAATTGCAGTATTTTGTCTTTGTTGGTAAACAGAAACAGCTGCTGCGGCTTTTAGCCGCCCAAGCGCCCCTCTAATATTTCACTTAAGGTCAAGAGGAAAGTACGTGATATAGAGATAACGTCATCATCTTTGTATGCGACTACCTTCACTCCATTTTTATATAGTTCTAGTAGAATTTCTTCAGTGTGACAACCCACAGAAGTCATCCAGAGAACCATGTTGTAACCATGCCGAGGGCGTTGGCAACCGCGTTTACTTTTATAAACTGCCTCTGAGTACAAAAAGACGACCAGTATATTCTTTGTGGTGCAGGGATCTCTCTTAGGCACACTTGAGATGATGGAGGGCAGCCATGCTCTACATCGAGTACTTCTACAAACTGCTTAACCCGCATAGGCTTGTCCACTTTGGTTTGAAAACAAAGTTTCGGCATGGTGCCATCTTCAGTGTCAGTCAGAGAGCACTAAAGGTGGCACAATGCCGAAAGAGGATATGACAAAAAATAACTGCAACATACATCAAGCTTCCAATTTTGTGAGAGAGTCGAGCTTATCACAGTTTCTCAAAAATATTCCACGTTTGTTGTGCGATTTTTCGGGAGCATCAGAAAGGACGTCAATAAATTTTCTTCCCTACGTTCAAGCTTATTTACAATGTCGTCAAGCACTCAAACACCTTAACCACGCACATAAATAACCTTACTTACTTTAACTTCCGTATTTTGGTTGAAGGCATCAGTACAATAAAAAACTACAGCAACAACAGCAAAGATAGCATCGTAACATCACTAAACCATTCAACCGATTTGAAAATGACAGGATAATCATTTCTGATTGTCAATACACATTTAGTGCGATTTAGTGCCAGAAGTTGCAAGGATAATACATGTAATCCGCTATTATATTTCGAACTCTTCACTGCTCCTTCTTCTTATTTATCATAAGCTCGAAAAGCAATTGTCCACACACTGACTGAGCTGAGCTGGGCCATGTTGGTCCCTCGCAAGTTGGCAATGAAGCGTAAGTTGTTACTATTGTTATTGTTCTTGAATTGTTGTTATTGCTATTGTAGCAGTATTGTAACAATTTGTTGTCATTATTATAGCTTTTGTTGTTGGTGTTGTTGTTGCTTTTACCATTGTTGCATGTTTAAAATGCCAAAAATGTGTTCGTTTTCTCACGATGCTCTCAGCACACAGATCGCAGAGCACAAATAAAACACGCATTCTTAGTTGCTGATTTCTTCTTTTATTTGTGCGTGTATGTGTAAGTTTGAGTGCGCGTGCATGTGAGGGTGGAAATTTTTGGTTTTTGAAGGGGCGTCGAGTTCATTCTGAAGTGGTTGCCCGTGCTCGTGATTGCCATTTAGTTTTTTTTTAAATGAACTGTAATGAATGCTTCTAAATATGTGTTGGTGTTGTTATTGTGTGTGTGTGTATGAGTTGTGGTTGAATTGTTGAACTTGAATCTCTAATCGCTTTTGTATTTTTATGCTACATTTAATATTGGCTTAAAAGCTTTGAAGTTAGAGTGTGGTATACTTAAAATGACAAAAGTTTGTTGATGTGTAGATCCTTGGAAATTGATTTGTGTTTTTTTTTTTGTTTTTGTTTCCAAAATTTGCAAGGGTTATTTCTGTGTGTGATGAAATATTGCGTTGAAAAAGGTAACAATTTTCGAATGCGGATTATAATAAAAATATCGCAGCGCCTTCTTAGCCTACCTTTTGTGTGTTAGAATATATCCGCGGTCAAACATGTTTACCGCAAGACGTAAGAGGCGACTCATCAATTTAGCTGGCCAAAAGTCGATTTTTCACAATATTCCAATTATTTTTAAATATACTCCCTGGCGTTCCCAGATGGCCACTGAATAGTATACATATCCCAAAAACCCATCTGCCACGTCAACGGAGCTAACCGCGCACATCTAAAGTTGTATAAAAATTGTGTGCAGGCGATGTATTTTTGGATTAAAATGCATTATATCCTTCTAACCTAAATACTTGTTCACTTGTTTAGCCTTAATCAAATCTAGTTACATTTTCTTTTAGGACAGGTAAATGTGTTTTTAATTCATGTGTTTGATTTTTTATAGCGCATGTTTTAACTGAGTTATCCTACTTGTAATACTACTACTTTGCAATATTAAATTTTTTAAAAACCTTGCAACCATAAAGATATATCTTTTTTTCATGGCAGATGTAATTTTTTGGTAATACATAAAGTCGTGTTTTTTCAAAAGTTAATAACAACAAGTAAGGAAGGCTAAGTTCGGGTGTAACCGAACATTACATACTCAGTTGAGAGCTATGGAGACAAAATAAGGGAAAATCTCCATGTAGGAAAATGAACCTAGGGTAACCCTGGAATGTGGTTGTATGACATGTGTATGACATGTAAATGAAAGGTCTTAATTAGTATTTTAAATGCGAGTGGGCTTTCGGTGTATAGGTGCACGCCTTTTCGAGATATCGCCATAAAGGTGGACCAGGGGTGACTCTAGAATGCGTTTGTACAATATGGCTATCAAACGAAAGGTGTTAATGAGTATTTTAAAAGGGCGTGGGCTTAGTTCTATAGGTGAACGCCTTTTCGAGATATCGCCATAAAGGTGGACCAGGGGTGACTCTAGAATGTGTTTGTACAATATGGGTATGAAACGAAAGGTGTTAATGAGTATTTCAAAAGGTTGTGGGGCTTAGTTCTATGGGTGGACGCCTTTTCGAGATATCGCCATAAAGGTGGACCAGGGGTGACTCTAGAATGTGTTTGTATGATATGGGTATCAAATTAAAGATATTAATGAGGCTTTTAAAAGGGAGTGGTGGTAGTTGTATATGTGAAGGCGTTTTCCAGATATCGACCAAAATGTGGCCCAGGGTGACCCAGAACATCATCTGTTGGATACCGCTAATTTATTTATATATATAATACCACGAACAGTATTCCTGCCAAGATTTCAAGGGTTTTTTATTTCGCCCTGCAGACATTTTTCATTTCATTCTACTTAATATGGTAGGTGTCACACCCATTTTACAAAGTTTTTTCTAAAGTTATATTTTGCGTCAATAAACTAATCCAAATACCATGTTTCATCCCTTTTTTGGTATTTGGTAAAGAATTATTGCATTTTTTTAATTTTTCGTAATTTTCGATATCGAAAAAGTGGGCGTGGTCATAGTCTGATTTCGACCATTTTTTATACCAATACAAAGTGAGCTCAGATAAGTACGTGAACTGAGTTTAGTAAAGATACTTATATCGAGTTTTGCTCAAGTTATCGTGTTAACGGCCGAGCGGAAGGACAGACGGTCGACTGTGTATAAAAAATGGGCGTGGCTTTAACCGATTTCGCCCTTTTTCACAGAAATAAGTTATCGTCCCAGAATCTAAGCCCCTATCAAATTTCACAACGATTGATAAATTTTTGTTCGACTTATGACATTAAAAGTATCCTAGAAAAATTAAATGAATAAGGGCGGAGCCACGCCCATTTTGAAATTTTCTTTTATTTTTGCATTTTGTTGCACCATATCATTACTGGAGTTGAATGCTGACATAATTTACTTATATACTGTAAAGATATTAAATCTTTTGTTAAAATTAGACTTAAAAAAATTTTTTTTTAAAAGTGGGCGTGGTCGTTCTCCGCTTTTGCTAATTTTTATCAAGCATACATACAGTAATAGGAGTAACGTTCCTGCCAAATTTCATCATGATATCTTCAACGACTGTCAAATTAAAGCTTGCAAAAGTTTTAAATTACCTTCTTTTAAAAGTGGGCGGTGCCACGCCCATTGTCCAAAATTTTACTAATTTTCTATTCTGCGTCATAAGTTCATCTCACCTACCAATTTTCATCGCTTTATTCGTCTTTGGTAATGAATTATCGCACTTTTTCGATTTTTCGAAATTTTCGATATCGAAAAAGTGGGCGTGGTTATAGTCCGATTTCGTTCATTTTAAATAGCGATCTGAGATGAGTGCTCAGGAACCTACATACAAATTTCATCAAGATACCTCAAAATTTACTCAAGTTATCGTGTTAACGGACGGACGGACGGACAGACATGGCTCAATGGAATTTTTTCTTCGATCCTGATGATTTTGATATATGGAAGTCTATATCTATCTCGATGCCTTTATACCTGTACAACCAACCGTTATCACATCAAAGTTAATATACTCTGTGAGCGATTTTTTGAGTGGTGATCAATTTTGCAAGAGACTCTCGTGAAAACCAGTGATTTTTAGTTATCGTGATACATTTTTATATTGTCCGATAACTGTGTTTTGTATATACTCAGATATACATATCTACAATAAGGTGAGGGGATAAAATGTATTATTGGAAACTTACTTACTTACTTACTTAATTGGCGCTTAATCGTCTAAACGGTTATGGCCGTCCAACAAGGCGCGCCAGTCGCTCCTTCGCTCCGCCAACCGGCGCCAATTGGTCACACCAAGGGAGTTTAAATCGTTTTCCACCTGGTCCTTCCAACGGAGTGGGGGCCGCCCTCTACCTCTTGTTCCATAGGCGGGTTCCGATAGAAACACTTTCTTGGCCGGAGCATCATCTTTCATTCGCATAACATGGCCTAGCCAGCGCAGCCGCTGCGTTTTAATTCGCTGGATTATGTGGATGTATGCGTATAGCTCGTACAGCTCATCATTAAATCTTCTTCGGTACTCGCCATCGCCAACGCGTAGAGGTCCATAAATCTTTCGAAGAACTTTTCTCTCGAACACTCCCAAAGCCGCTTCATCTGCTGTTGTCATGGTCCATGCTTCTGCCCCATATAGCAGGACGGGTACGATAAGTGACTTGTAGCGTATGATTTTCGTTCGCCGAGTGAGGACTTTACTTTTCAATTGCCTACCTAGTCCAAAGTAGCATTTATTGGCAAGATTGATTCTTAGCTGGATTTCGGTGCTGATGTTGTTGCTAGTGTTGATGCTGGTTCCCAAATAAACGAAGTCTTTTACTATTTCGAAATCATGGCTGCCAACAGTAGGGTCGTTGCCAAGGCGCGTATGCGCTGACTCTTTGCTCGATGACTGCAGGTACTTTGTTTTGTCTTCATTCAACATCAAACCCATCTTTACCGCTTCTTTTTCCAGTTTGGAGTAAGCAGAAGTAACAGCGCGGGTGTTTAGGCCGATGATATCAATGTCATCAGCATATGCCACATAATTGCACGCTTTTATAGAATATTGTTCCAGTGCGGTTAAGTTCTGCAGCTGGTATAATTTTCCCCAGCATCAAATTAAAGAAATCGCACAATAGGGGGTCACCCTGTCTGAAACCTCGTTTATTTTCGAATGGCTCGCAGAGGTCCTTCCCAATTCTGACTGAGCTGATGGTGTTGCTCAACGTCATTTTGCACAGCCATATAAGTTTTGCGGGGAAAACAAATTCAGACATAGCGGCATATAGGCAACTCCTTTTCGTGCTGTCGAAGGCGGCTTTAAAATCGACGAAGAGGTGATGTGTGTCGATTCTCTTTTCACGGGTTTTTTCCTAGATTTGGCGTATTGTGGAAATCTGGTCGATGGCAGATTTACCAGGTCTGACGCCGCACTGATAAGGTCCAATCAGCCGGTACACGGTGGGCTTCAATCTTTCGCACAATAAACTTGAAAGGCCTTATATGCGATATTAAGAAGGCTGACTACACGATAGTTGGTGCATTTTGCAGTATCCCACTTCTTGTGGACTGGGCAAAGAACACTTAGATTCCAATCGCCGGGCCTTGTTGTTTTTCAATCTGGTTATTGCTATTCTAACTTCGTCATAATCGGGCGGGGTGACATATATTCCATCATTATCGATTGCGGGATCGGGTTCGTCATATCTGCGTGGTGAATCGCTGCCTCCATTTAGGAGAGCAGAGAGGTGTTCCCTCCATAATCTAAGCACTCTCTGGACATCAGTTACAAGGTCGCCGTTTTCGTACCTACATAAGTTTGCCCCGGTCTTAAAAGCTTCCGTCTGTCGCCTTATTTTTTGGTAAAATTTTCGGGCGTTATTCCTGGTGGATAGCAGCTCAAGCTCCTCGCACTCACGCCTTTCTGCTTCTGCTTTTTTTCTTCCTGAAAAGATATCTCGCTTCCCTTTTCAACTCGCGATAGTGTTTTGGAGATATGCTCCCACTGCTCCTGTATTCCTTCAGGCTGGGTTGTGCTCTCAGAGAGCAGGTGTGAGAGTCGAGTTGCGAAATCATTGGCAGTCTGCTGTGATTGAAGCTTTTCGACGTCTAGCTTTCCTTGTGTTTTTTGTTCCTTGGTTTTAGCCGCGCTGAGCCGGGTGCGTATTTTGGCTGCAACGAGATAATGGTCCGAGTCGATGTTAGGTCCTCGGATTGTGCGCACATGTAAAACACTGGAGACATGACGTCCGTCTACCACAACGTGATCGATCTGATTGCGAGTATTTCGATCAGGAGACAGCCATGTAGTTTGATTAATCTTTTTATGCATGAACCTCGTGCTATATATGACCATGTTTCGAGCACCGGCAAAGTCAATCAGCCTCAGTCCGTTAGGAGAAGTTTCATTGTGTAGGGCCAAAAACATCTTCTTTGCCCACCCTGGCGTTAAAGTCGCCAAACACGACTTTTATATCATGACGGGGGCAGCGCTCGTATGTGCATTCTAATTGTTCATAAAAAGTGTACCTCATCGTCTTTCTCCCCTATCGGCGCAGGGGCGCAGATAAATGATGTATTAAAAAATTTTGCTTTTATTCGGATAGCGGCGAGACACTCGTCCACAGGCGTGAACGCCAGAACTTGGCGACAAAGTCTCTCTCCCACCACGAATCCGACGCCAAAACGGCGCTTATTCGTATGGCCACTCCAATAGATGTCACAATTTTTGATCTTTCTTCCTTGCTGCGTCCAACGCATTTCTTGGATGGCGGTGATGTCAGATTTTGCTTTGATGAGGACATCAACCAGCCGGGCATCTGCACCAACCCCATACAGGGAGCGGACGTTCCAGGTGCATGCCCTCAATTCATTGTCCTTCAAACGTTTGCCATGGTCGTCATCAATAGAGAGTGTATTTATCCGAGGCTTGTCGGTATATTTCATTGGAGTATGGTTTTACGTGGAGGGTCCCAAGCCCAGCGCACAACCCGCTCAGCGGGGGTGAAAATATTGCTTGCACGTTTATATAGCAAGCCGCTTGCTCCAAGACAGACGCCCGCTTGCAGCCGCACCTAGAGGTGTACAGACGCTGCCGATGAGATCTTCCCGGCTAGCTCTTAAACCGATTATGTCAGAGTGGCCTAGCCAGGTTGTGGCCTTCTCACATTAGCTCACCGCTGAACGGATGTTTAGCGGCTACCCATTTGGAAAGTGGGAGTGAAATACCTTTCCTTTGATACCCATATTAGCATGTCTAATGTAATTTTTCTTAACATAAATAAGGTGGCAACCTTGTGAAAACATCCTCAGTGGCAACACCTAGGTGAAAAGTCTTAGAATGTAATACTGTATCTATATACCAAATTTGATTCAAATCTGTTAAGCCGTTTCCGAGATGATAGTGGATATACAAAGAAATATAAAACAGGTGAGGTTGCAACCCTAAGTGGTAACCCTACTTAAAAATGTCAATAGAAATTCGCATTAAAATACCTTTCATTTGATGCCCATATTGACTTATCTCATGTAATACCAAAAAATGACCCAGGGTCCATCCGATCCATAATAATTCTGCGCGGAACACCGTGAATTTACTGTCAAATATTTCCTCTCATAACGATCAAGTGAGACAACCACTTTTTGATCAGAAATAACTGCTGTTTTAATTTTGGCCAGCTAGATTGATCAAATACCCCACCGTGCGACTATAGTTCACTGAATCCCTAAAGTAAGAAACAATTGTTCCTGCACTGGAGCCTCCCATTTTCATATTCGACAAAAGACTGCCCATATTTAGTTTTACGGTTACAACAACACCAACAACCACTTTTTTGTGCAGTCAACTCTTTTTTTTATCGTTTTTTTTTTTTTTTTGTTGTTTTGATTGAGGTTTTCGCCTGTTTTCATCTCCTTTTAATTTTTTCTATTTCTCATTCTCCTTCAAGCCTTTTCTTCTAATAGACTTGTTTCTGTTCCGTGCTGTTCTTATTCTTTTTCCTCATCCTTTTCTTTTCACCTTCCTAGAGCTCTTCTTCAGTATTTTTTCGGCCGACAGAAAATGATCAAAATTTTTTTAAATTTGCCAATTACGGCGGCTAAGCTGGCTTGCTCATACTATGCGAATTAAAAATAATATACCGGCCAAAAAAGGTATTCTAATCGGATCCAGCTTATAACCGTAGAGGAAGAAGACGACCTCCATTACGCTAGAAGGATCAGGTAGAAAATCGACATAAGTTCCCTTAGTGTTACCAATTGGCGTCAATTAGCACAGCGAAGAAACGACTGGCGTGCCTTTTTGAACGGCCATAATCGTTAAAACTGTTAAGCGCCCATAAAGTATTTAAGTTTGGCTAAAAGAACTGACCCAAGAAGTTGGATGTCAGTCCGACACTTAGGTCACTAATGGGCTCATTGTGATGTCTTAACATTAGGAAACCCTTACTAACAATTTTGTGGAGTCAATAAATTTAACTATAGCCCTTGTTTCGAGTTTGGATACCTCCGCAAGATCATTGAAACACGGTTGACAGAGAACAGCCAACCGCCTTCTACCGTCGAGCATTGAAATAAAAGATGCTGCACGTTTTTCTCCTCCCTAATACGGAAAATCTTGCTGCGGCAATAATAGATTCCCATTCCAGCGATATGAGTACCTATCAAACAGTGAACGAAGCGAACCCTTGCCAGCCCTAACTTATGCAGGGCCAAAAGAGTGTTAGTGCGACCTTTTTCATGGGAAAGCCAAACCAATCTTTATGACTCGCATGTACGAAGCGTAATTGCCCAGCTTATTGTTTTCTTTTTAGCAAGGAATTTAAAAGAGATCATAGATATACCTGCCAAATCATTTTCGGGAGGATGTGGGCAGTTTTATCCCTTCTGGCTAGCTCATCAGTTGCCTTGATTGTCCCTGTGTCCAGGTACCCATATAAGGGTGATACTGAAATGCTGGGCATCGCATTGACAGGACAGACTGACATGCTACCTACTTCTCAGTCTAGCTCACTTATTGTTAGACCTCATAAAGGTCCCTGGTGGTGTAGTGGTAGCGTCCTCCGCTTACCGCACCGAATCTCCTGGGTTCACGCCCCGAGCAAAGCAACATCAAACTTTTAGAAACAAGTTTACTCCACTTAGAATAAAGTTTTTCTAAGCGGGGTCGCCCCTCGGCAGTGATTTGGCAGCACTCCCAGCGTATTTCTGCCATGAAACTCTTCTCAGTGAAGACTCAACTGACTTGCAGATGCCGTTCTGAGTCGGCATATTCAAAAGGAGCACCGCATATATTGGAAGAGAAGCTCGACCTAAAATCTTTTCGGAGGTTCGTGCGCCGTACATTTTTTTCATAAAGGTTCAAAAAATACCTTAACATTTTGGCGAAGTCGGTAAAGGTCCCTGAAGTCCTAAGAGGCAATCTTTAACGGAAGTCTCCTTATCAGATAACATAGTGCCCATAGAACTGCCACTGAAATAAGTGTTTGCTATTAAGCTGCTACATTGAGCAGAGCTGTTTTCAAGAGCTTGTGCCATTTACAGTAATTTAATGATTCCTTACAACAACAACAACCCAGAGGTTTTTGTTCTTCATTTCTGGGGAGAGGAATATTATAAGTATTTTCAAAAAAAAGTTAGCAACCCTACTCTGAAATATGTTGTAAAATCACGCTAATACTGATTCTTGGGTTACGTGCCGTATATACATAGGTACATATGTCTCTTGTCGATAGCCTCCAAAGGTTCTCTCACAATAATCAATTCATTATTTTATTGCAGAGAAATCCTCGTGCTGCCAAACAAAGACTCAACCTTATCAAAATAAAGACGATTAAGTACTTAATACTCTACTAATTTGGCGTATAATTACTTCAACTTAGTTAACAAAATAAATATTAAAATGCGTTAAACCCAAAGCTCATCTGTGTTTTCTTTATCCTTAGAGTTTGTGTGGGTTTTTGTTTTGTTCTTTATTCCAAAAAACAGTTTTATATTATTGTTTTAATTATCATACCATTAGAGTCATTATAACTTTTAGTACTCACCATCCTTATTCATAGCCGATTGAAAGCATTTTGCCAGCCGGCAGGCACGACATTGATTGCGATGAGTTTTGTCGACGGGACAACGACCTTTTAGATCACCAGTTGCTTTGCAGGTGTAAATGCGATTGCGATGAATGCTGCGCTTGAAGAAACCGGAGCAACCTAACGGCAAGAGAAAGTAGAAATTAACCAAAGAAGCGATTTTTGAAAAGATAAATGATAAAGAAAGAAATAATAGTGTATATAGGCTGGGTCGGAAAAGCTATAGACAGTGTCTGAAAGCTATTCACCTACAACAATGAGATCGGCTTGGCTTGGTAGTTTTTGATTAAGTTAAGCTTGGTTGCGAATTCACATTATAATATCAGAAGACACTCGAATCGAGTGTCCTCTCCCAAAACTGCGCCTATTACAATTGATACAAGAAAATGCATATTTATTAAAAGCAGACGGAAAAAAGGTTTCTGGGGACCCCACCTTAAGGCTTCCAACTTAAGAAAGTTAGAAATTAGGCGGAGCTTCTCTTCGAATTTGCATCGTGCTCCTTTTAGTTTTTCCTACAAATTGGCGCGGTGGGACCTACTTGTTTAATGCAGACTCCGAACGGAGTTCCATAGCAGGAATACACTAGTAGTGCTTGCCAAACACTACCGAGGGGCGACCTCGCTTAGAACAATTTCTTGTAATTGAAAAACTTTGTTTCTAAAATTTTGGTGTTGATTTGACCGGGGCGTGAACCCAGGATCTTCGGTGTGGTAGGCGGAGCACGCTTCCATCACACCACGTCGGCCGCCGTGTCGAGCCTACGAGTTAGGGGTTATGGCTAACGTCACGCTCTTTCGCGGAAGGAGGAGGAACAGTTGTGAGCTTGGTCATGTAACGCTTGACACTAATTTAATAAGGTTGCAGAAAAGCAGAAAACTCTGAGTCACGGTATTTTATAGATCTTCCTCAAAGGCTACAGAACACTTCGGACAAATTTAAGAAGAGACTACGATGGTGTTTCTCCTATGAAAAGCGATTTTGTACCTCGGTCTCAAAAATTTTGGCAGAATCCTTTTGTAAAATTTGAGCCGTCCAGAAAATGATTAGAGATAGTGACAGTGCGTACGACACACGTTAACTTTGGACAAAACAACAAGTGCCATGTCTAACAGGACATATAAAATGAAAGTGTAAGTAAGTTCATTACAGACGTCGAGTCCTCTCAACTAATCGTTATGAAATTTTCATAGTAGGCTCACGTTATACATCAGAGCTAAACACCCTGGGTAGTGCCGTGCCATGCTTGCAGGCAGTATACATTTCATTTTGTTATCGGCTGAACTGGTCGGTCCATAAAGACCGTTCATAAACTTAATAGCTCCATAGAGCTACCACAGGTGCGTTCGATGACCAAACTGAAAACCCTATAAAGAACCAGGATTTATTTCATTGAATAACTCTGCCCTCTTGTCAAGGGGCTTTAGCGGGTAAATTGTTGCTTAAAGATTTTAAAACTGTGCATCCTCTATTAGGCGGAGCTTTAAACTCGCAATCACAGAAACTGATCACATAATATGCTGAACTTCTACAAAATTTAAAGCACCTTAACAGTATTTTATGTGAAGATAATTTATATAAGGTGTAAAGGGGAGTCGGAAAGAGACGAAGGAGTTCGGAAAGGACCACGGAAAGAAATAGGAAAAAGGAAGGAAGGGAAAGAGGAATAGAGTTAGAAGAGATACGCTGTTTTCCATATTTTTGATTAAGTTAACAGGCGAGCTAAATATTACACGCGCTGTTGATACTAGAGCCTCACGCATCCAACGTAGGTCCCAACAACGTAGAGTCTAACACCATGCTAAATGAAGCCAAGTAATCTATATATAATGCTCCAAACAATTTTTTAATGGCATATGGGCTAGGCAGGGTAAAGTTCTTCTACAGCATCAATAACCCGACTGAACTTGCTCAACTAAAAGTAATTTTTTTTTTTCGTCGAGCTCAAACTCCAAGCCGAACTCGTTCATCGTTATGATGACTTGTTGCAGAAAACTTACCGATAATAGGTATTTAATGTTTACTGGTCTTGACTGAACTTGTTAGTTAGTTTGTTAAGAACTAAAACACGTATCACTCTAAGTGCTCGCACTCTATCTGTTTATTACAATCTAGTACATTCATCTTCACGACAGCTCAAAACATTATCAACTGAATCCTTTCACAGAAGCTCAATCAGACTACAAGTTTCGTAAGCATTAGACCATAAAGATGTTGCTGTAAATTGGATTGGTTGCAGTACCATTGAAAGCATGATTTGTATCGTGTGGAAACACTTGAATTACAGCTCTTATATGCGATATCAAGGTTCTTATATATCAGTAAGGGTTTAACCTGCTAGAGTACCTATATACATAGGTCGAGTATGGGGCAGAGTGACTCGCATCGCTCTAAGCGATTGTCGTTCTTATATCGGCATACGTGGCAATGTCGAGTGAGGCAATTAACCCACGGAAGTAGTCGCCGGTTTCTGTCAAAAGAAAGCATCGCACAATAAACTAATCTTACTTTGTTGCTTGCAATTAAACTAGAGGTGCTCTTAATCTCAAGAGGAATATTGAAATAGAATGAGGGAGAGGCACTATTCGTATATTAGTTTTACTTACCATCACAACTGTAGATGCCATAATGTTTGCCGGAACTTCGGTCGCCACACACTTTACACGGAATGTCCAGCAGGCGATCCCCTAAAACAAAATAGTAAAACCGCATTAGAAATAACAACGAGAGCACGTTGCGAAAATAAAGATGTAAACGAAAGACTAAGCACTAATCGCATAATAAATAAACTATTTAGATCGGGCTTAAAAGACATTATAGATGAGCCATACAGGTCGTACGGCGAAAGGTTGTTACCACAGTGTTTTGACCTCTTGTTTAGTTAAAAGTAGATAAAAAACACGCGTGTAAGTAAATTGCTTACTTTCCTTTGGATTGAAGTACACACAAAGTTGCATGGCTTTATGAGCTTTACGTCTGAGAGGCTTCGCAAGTTAGATAAACAAAAGCATGGGACTTTTATACTACGTACATTTGTTTATTTAGAATTTTCAAACGTGACTCTTGGACGCATACCGGAGTCATACGCACACATACTCACCTATAAATAAACGTACACAATTATATAGTTACCCATTGTAGCTATTGAGATTTTCCTTACAAAAATCGAACCCTATTGCCCATTTAACTTTTTGCACTTTCTTTCTTTCATGAGTCTCACATATATATTATCCCCTACAGTCCATTCATCTATCGCTGCATTTTGTACCGCAATTTCTAGTAAATCTTACTTATTGGCCGAAGCACGTACCATCATGCCCTTATATTAAATTGAGAAATCCGTTAGTAAACAAGCGGCACTTGTCAAAACAACAACGAACAAAAATATTGCATGCGAAACAATAGAAAAAAGAATATCACACAACAACAATAAAAGCTAAGTTGAGTTAAAAAGTGACAATTGCGCTGATCTATGCTAATTTTGTTATTGGATTTCGAGGGTTGGTCATAGTTTTAACACCTTCTCTTGAGTTGACGTACGTACATAATTATGTATGGGGCTAGCCGTAAGCAGCGTTGAGCCAAGCGAAGGCTTATTGTCAAAATTAAGGTTTTTCAGATATCCAATGGACAAAGCTACAAATTTTGAGTTGAGACCAGCTTAACTGGTAAGCTGCAGGTGAATTACTCTGGACTTACCATCTTGCTATTCCAAACATCTGTTCTGACTTATATTGTTTCCTGACGAAGCTGATGAAATCTATTAAACTATCGAAAAATGAAACGAAGCCCAACGTTGGGCGCACACTTTTTAGCTCGTACGTGAGCTTTTTTTGTGTCTTGATTACTCGATTGCAGATTTTTCGTGAAAAATAATGGTTTTTTCCTCTAGGAATGCTAGACATATGTTACATTACTATTACAATATACAGATCGAAGTTGGGTCAGTTTGACTCCCGTTTCCTTTGCTTAGCAAATTTATTATTTTGTAAAAGTTGGAATTACTCTGTATGCACCCTCTTGTCAGTCGAAAAATCTTTTCTTATATTGTTTATCATCCGTCAAATCAGCTCATATCTACTAATTTATTTATAAGTGTAACTCCACTATGTGTCCAACGTTGGGCGCACCATTTTGATCTCCTACTTTTCTTCGGAAATTAGTAACACGGCTATTGAAATATACTATAAAAATAACATTTTGAACAATACATTTTTTAATGGCAGTAGCTCTGAAAAAGATCCATAATCCATAGTATCATTTTTAAGTATAGTTTGACAGTTTCATATCTAGTTGGAGTGAGATTACTTTTCCACATGTGATCGTATAACTCGATACGGACCCTTCTCTATTATTTTGCAAAAGTAGGAAATTTTCTTTCTGAAAAAATTAATGCAGTTGAGTTTAGCAGCATAGTTGCTCCTTATTTGGTTGAAAGGCTGATCTATCTCAAATAATTTACTGCTGTCTGTTGTCTTAATGAGTCCAAAAGTTCAGGAAGAGTCCCGAGCTAAAGGGCTTGGCATGTCCCATGGGGACTTGTCTCAAAAACTGATTAGGTATGCTTTTATTTGCAAGAAAAGAGAGACGCAGAAAGAACGTGAGGGTGAGGCAATTTATATGCTGACTGATAAGACTAACATCATACAAATCTGCCAGTAAAAGCAGACAGTTACTTAAGGATGATATTGACGATGCGGTACAGAGAGTTCTTAAAATATGATATGGGGGAAGTTATTGCTAGACATCATGCAATATGACGAATCTTAATCCCAGTGGATTAAGGGACTTAGTCATGCCTGTCTTAGGAAGTGACAAAAATAAACTAATCTCGAAATTCGAGACGTCAAAAGAAAACGTTTCCGAGGTATTCGGGTTAAAAGCAAGAAGTGCTAATGCCAGAACGTGCCGGATTCTAATCCCATATTACGTGAAAATAATAAAATGCCTGGAAACGGCGGAGTACAGGCTGTAGTTGAACACAGAATCAGATCCAATCGAAAGTAAACAAAGTTTAAGAGTAGGTGATACCCGAGCGTACAGCAACAGTAATGGTAATATAAGTTCAAAGGGCATACAGTTGCTGGGGTTTGCTGATAAACTTTACATTATTGGCTTAAACAAATGCGTCTTAAGTTCTGCTTTCTCTGGTTTGGACAAACGAGCGAAGCAAGAGGGTCTTGGGAGGCAGAATTAACAGCGAAAACAACGCACGTTCAGAAATCCATAAAGTGGCACTTAGGGTGAGTAGGCAGCTGAAGAGTATAGTATTCGCTTGCGAACAAAAATTAGGCTCTATAAGTTCTCTTCGTTCAACAATCCTACTTGTCTTCGTGTATGGCTCAACATCTGGGACGGTATCAAAAGTAGATGGGATGGCCAGTGGAGTTGTCGAGAGAAAATTTTTGCGGAAAACTTATGATCCTTTCGATGCTTAGTTAAATGTTAAGCTCTATGATCTTTTCTCAGATATGAACGTAGGGTAACAAACAAAAGTCCAAAGTCTTAATTGGATATGTCTTTTTACAGGAGCATGTACAGACGCTCCAAAATATAGTGAATCCACATCGACACCACTGCTTGGGAACAAAAGAAACAAGGAGAGATCCACTGAGTTGCGACAAACAGTTGGTGTGCGTTAATGCTCCCAATTGGAGTCAGTTATAGTAAAGCAGGAATAACCTGCAAACTCACGGCCAAAATCGCTTAGATGGCTTAGGAACAATTAATGAATGAGAACCTTTTAAGGTAGTTGTAGAAGTTAAGATAATCTCATTGTCTAAGTTTCTCTAATTTATCATACAAAAGTTTTAAATATATCGTAACATTGTTTCAATTAATAAGAATATTGACAGTTGTCAAACAAAACATAAAAATCAAATACAACATTTATAACAACGGACCCGGTACTTTTGGTACACACTGTATTTTATCATTGGATGTATCATAGGTGAATACAAAGTCTAAGGTAATGATACAAACAGCGGACGCCCAGACGTTTGACATATTGCCATTGTTTATGTAATCTTTGCCTATTGTGTGAATCTCTACTACAGCGATCGAGTATGTGGTCTTGTGTATGTATATTAGGGTTATGATTTTTTTAGATTTAAAACGCTGTAGTGGCAAACGATGAACTTTTGTATAAAAATCACAATAATTTAAACAATAATTTCAATAAATTTAAAAAAAACGTTACGCGCACATCGAAATTTGTATCAGTTGGAGGAAAATTTGCATATAATTTATTCTGTACTGCATATGGTTTACAATATTCAACTTTTCGTTACTTTAAATTTCTAAATTACTGTTTATGAACTTGTAATTGAGATATTTATCCGTTTTGCAAGTGCTGTGAATCTCTTCCATCAGTTTTACAGCTCTTTCAGCCACTATATTTGAACGAGGAACATCGAGCACAGAAGGTTTCGCTTTCCAATGAGTAGTAAAAGACTTCAAAGCCTTAGCAGCTTTCAGTTTAGCGACAGCAGCATGTAACTCGTCGTATATTTCCTCTGAATAATGCTGATTTGAAAACCATGCCTTTGCCCATGCATTTGCTATAAAGTCACAGATAAATTTGAGCTGATCTCTCCACTTGGGAATGAGAAAATAAGCAATCAATGCAAATATTGCTCGTGAATTCCACCTAGCACTATGAAGGGACGGTAGCTTTCGCCATTTGAGTAAAGGCCATTTTTTCCTTCTGGTAGTAATTATACCCCTCACAGAGGTCGAAAAGAACCTTGAAATCATCTCTCCATCCCGGGTTTTTAACTGATAATGTAACTTTTATACCCACATAGTTATTTTGAATGTTATCATATTCTGTCAACACGTCTTCGACGAATTGATAATTGATGCTGGCTGACACCGATGTCACAAACCGCCTGATATTCCTTATTTTGTATTCTTTTTCCATCAAAATGCAGAAAAAATTCCTCTTCAGAGAGAAGCTCTTTAATCCGGACTTTAACATTTTCTGCATCCTTGATCACTCGACGCCAAATACCCGATTGCGACAGTTTTGGAACTTTTATTTCGTCTTTAGCTAATTTTTGAAGAACTGTTGCCACTTTTCTTGTTGACGCATGCAATTCTGATACTACCTTCGCTGCAGATTTTGGTGGTTCATACTTCCGTTTCATATTCTGTCAACACGTCTTCGACGAATTGATAATTGATGCTGGGTGACACCGATGTCACAAACCGCCTGATATTCCTTATTTTGTATTCTTTTTCCATCAAAGTGCAGAAAAAATACCTCTTCAGAGAGAAGCTCTTTAATCCGGACTTTTACATTTTCTGCATCCTTGATCACTCGACGCCAAATACCCGATTGCGACAGTTTTGGAACTTTTATTTCGTCTTTAACTAATTTTTGAAGAACTGTTGCCACTTTTCTTGTTGACACATGCAATTCTGATACTACCTTCGCTGCAGATTTTGTTGGTTCATACTTCCGTTTCATGGGGACGCACTCTTCCACATCGTTCCAATCGGTACTGTTAATATCTTCTTCAGAACTATCATGGCCGGTTGTAAAATACAGTACTTGGTTTGTTGACTTATCTGATTTCCTAATTCGTTTAGATGGATGCATTGTTTTCTTTGAAGCCTCTTTCTCAGTTGTGTTACCTACTCGGCCGAATGATTCGATTTGCTTTTGATAAAGCTCTTTGTCTTCCCTGCACAGCCAATTTCCGGTCACTTTCGTAATATCAAAAAGAGTTTTCAAGTTTTTCTCAAATTTTTCGCTCTTTCGCTTTCTATGAGCTTCAAACGATTTTATTAACTTGCCAACCTTAGTATAAACCTGTGGTCTTGAGAGAGAAGGGAAATTGAGCTTCTGCCAGAGCTTCAACAATTCTTTTGCTATTTTTCTTACTCGATTTTCTTCATCGAACAAGCCTAAAAATCTACCTACGATATAACTTCTTAAAGGCATTTTACACATAACCCCATCCAAATCTTTTTTGACTTCAGGTATCATGGGACGGCGCTTTGTAGTTAATTTTAAATTTTTTTTCCATATTTCTGCTCCTGATTCACTAATGCGTTTGGCTGTTTATTTTTGAACATGTTTTAAATCTAAAAATATAAAAAATATGGTGATAAATGTATTTTAAGAATTTTGTAAAAACAGAATTTTTAAGAAATTTTCGTAAAAAGGCACTACTTTAGGTGCAGACATCTATTATTTCAGAATATTTTTACTAAGAACTGTTTTTCTATGTTATTGCAGTAAAACATATTTGTGCCTTTAAGCTGATTCGCATCGTTTTAGTATAAAAATTGTAGACAAGGAGCTCTTTCGGTAGATTGTTATACTAGGTACTGGGTATTGCCATGCAACCGCCTTGTAAAAGAAAAAATAGTTTGCGCGTAACGTTTTTTCACAATCTAACAAAAATTTTACCAATAATGTAATAAGTAGACAAAAGTTCATCGCATGCCACCACAGCACCTTGGGAATTCAGAAAAAGGTGCCAAAAATCATAACCCTAATGTATATGTAAATACAAGTAAATCTGTATGCACAATTCATTGTCCCCTTTTGTTGATTGTAGCGCGTGCTGCCACTTTTCACACCCTTTATTTACCAGTTATAAATATGTATGTATGTAATGAAATTGTAACGCCTCTGGCTCATCATTCAAGGGTTGCTACTGACTGTTTTTGCAAGTAGTTTTTGTTGTAATTGCTTGTTGCATTAAATTGTTTTATATGAACTTCGTCCCTTTTGTTGTTGGTATTTTTTTTGTTACTGCATATGTCAATTATTATTTTAATATTTTAAAGTTTATTTTAAAATGTTTTTGTTATTCTTTTGAGATTTTTGTGGTTGCAATAAGATTCCTAGTCATTTCAGTTGTAGGACGTGATTGTGTGAATATTTTTGTTATACTCAGTTGAGCAGAGCTCACAGAGTATATTAAGTTTGATTGGATAACGGTTGGTTGTACATATATAAAGGAATCGAGATAGATATAGACTTCCATATATCAAAATAATCAGGATCGAAAAAAAATTTGATTGAGCCATGTCCGTCCGTCCGTCCGTCCGTCCGTCCGTCCGTTAACACGATAACTTGAGTAAATTTTGAGGTATCTTGATGAAATTTGGTATGTAGGTTCCTGAGCACTCATCTCAGATCGCTATTTAAAATGAACGATATCGGACTATAACCACGCCCACTTTTTCGATATCGAAAATTTCGAAAAACCGAAAAAGTGCGATAATCCATTACAAAAGACCGATAAAGCGACGAAACTTGGTAGATGAGTTGAACTTATGACGCAAAATATAAAATTAGTAAAATTTTGGACAATGGGCGTGGCACCGCCCACTTTTTAAAGAAGGTAATTTAAAATTTTGCAAGCTGTAATTTGGCAGTCGTTGAAGATATCATGATGAAATTTGGCAGGAACGTTACTCTTATTACTGCATGTACGCTTAATAAAAATTAGCAAAATCGGAGAAGGACCACGCCCACTTTTAAAAAAAAAATTTTTTTTTAGTAAAATTTTAACAAAAAATTTAATATCTTTACAGTATATAAGTAAATTATGCCAAGATTCAACTCCAGTAATGATATGGTGCAACAAAATACAAAAATAAAAGAAAATTTAAAAATGGGCGTGGCTCCGCCCTTTTTCATTTAATTTGTCTAGGATACTTTTAATGCCATAAATCAAACAAAAATTAACCAATCCTTTTGAAATTTGGTAGGGACATAGATTTTATGGCGCTAACTGTTTTCTGTGAAAATGGGCGAAATCGGTTGATGCCACGCCCAGTTTTTATACACAGTCGTCCGTCTGTCCTTCCGCATGGCCGTTAACACGATAACTTGAGCAAAAATCGATATATCTTTACTAAACTCAGTTCACGTACTTATCTGAACCCACTTTACCTTGGTATGAAAAATGAACGAAATCCGACTATGACCACGCCCACTTTTTCGATATCGAAAATTGCGAAAAATAAAAAAAAATGCCATAATTCTATACCAAATACGAAAAAAGGGATGAAACATGGTAAGGTAATTGGATTGTTTTATTGACGCGAAATATAACTTTAGAAAAAACTTTATAAAATGGTTGTGACACCTACCATATTAAGTAGAAGAAAATGAAAAAGTTCTGCAGGGCGAAATAAAACACCCTTAAAATCTTGCCAGGTATTACATATATAAATAAATTAGCGGTATCCAACCGATAATGTTCTGGGTCACCCTAGTCCACATTTTGGTCGATATCTGGAAAACGCCTTCACATATACAACTACCACCACTCCCTTTTAAAACTCTCATTAATACCTTTAATTTGATACCCAAATCGTACAAACTCATTCTAGAGTCACCCCTGGTCCACCTTTATGGCGATATCTCGAAAAGGCGTCCACCTATAGAACTAAGCCCCACACCCTTTTAAAATACTCATTAACACCATTCGTTTGATGCCCATATTGTACAAACAAATTCTAGGGTCACCCCTGGTCCACCTTTATGGCGATATCTCGAAAATGCGACCACCTATACAACAACCACCACTCCCTTTTAAAACCCTCATTAATACCTTTAATTTGATACCCATATCGTACAAACACATTCTAGAGTCACCCCTGGTCCACCTTTGTGGCGATATTCCGAAAAGGTGTCCACCTATAGAACTAAGCCCCACACCCTTTTAAAATACTCATTAACACCTTTCTTTTGATACCCATATTGTACAAACAAATTCTAGGGTCACCCCTGCTCCACCTTTATGGCGATATCTCGAAACGGCGTCCACCTATGGAACTAAGGAATACTCCCTTTTAAAATACTCATTATCGCCTTTCTTTTGATGCCCATATTGTACAAACAAATTCTAGGGTCACCCCTGGTCCACCTTTATGGCGATATCTCGAAAATGCGACCACCTATACAACAACCACCACTCCCTTTTAAAACCCTCATTAATACCTTTAATTTGATACCCATATCGTACAAACACATTCTAGAGTCACCCCTGGTCCACCTTTGTGGCGATATTCCGAAAAGGTGTCCACCTATAGAACTAAGCCCCACACCCTTTTAAAATACTCATTAACACCTTTCTTTTGATACCCATATCGTACAAACAAATTCTAGGGTCACCCCTGGTCCACCTTTATGGCGATATCTCGAAACGGCGTCCACCTATGGAACTAAGGATTACTCCCTTTTAAAATACTCATTAATACCTTTAATTTGATATCCATATCGTACAAACGCATTCTAGAGTCACCCCTGGTCCACATTTATGGCGATATTTCGAAAAGGCGACCACCTATAGAACTAAGGCCCACTCCCTTTTAAAATACTCATTAACACCATTCGTTTGATGCCCATATTGTACAAACAAATTCTAGGGTCACCCCTGGTCCACCTTTATGGCGATATCTCGAAACGGCGTCCACCTATGGAACTAAGGATTACTCCCTTTTAAAATACTCATTAACACCTTTCATTTGATACCCATATCGTACAAACGCACTCTAGAGTCACCCCTGGTCCACCTTTATGACGATATCTCGAAACGGCGTCCACCTATAGAACTAAGGCCCACTCCCTTTTAAAATACTCATTAACACCTTTCGTTTGATGCCCATATTGTGCAAACGCATTCTAGAGTCACCCCTGGTCCATCTTTATGGCGATATCTCGAAAAGGCGTCCATCTATAGAACTTAGGTCCACGCCCTTTTAAAATAATCATTAATACCTTTCATTTGATACCCATATCATACAAACGCATTCTAGGGTCACCCCTGATCCACCTTTATGGCTATATCCCTAAATGGCGTCCACCTATAGAACTATGGCCCACTCCCTCATAAAATACTCTTTAATGCCTTTCATTTGATACACATGTCATACAAACACATTCCAGGGTTTCCCTCGGTTCATTTTCCTACATGGTTATTTTCCCTTATGTTGTCACCATAGCTCTCAACTGAGTATGTAATGTTCGGTTACACCCGAACTTAACCTTCCTTACTTGTTTTTCTTTTTCTTTTTTTGAAAAGATAATAAAGTGCAATATGGAAATTACATTACGTGTGCATAAGAGTGACATGTAACTTTTTTTAAAGATAATTAAACACTTTATGCTTCTGGGAATAACACAACTCTCACGGTTTTTCTTTTCGCAAAATTTTTAAGTTGTAATAACCGCCTTCTAGGTTTCCAATTTTACTTTTTTTTAGCTGTAACAGTTCATAAATAAAAAAAATTAATAATAATTCATGAGCTTAACACCGGCTTATAATAATTGAATTTCAATTATTATGTTTTCTAAGAGAAACTGAAAAGGAAGAAACATTTACTGGCATATTGCGATGGACCCATTTCGAAAACCGCCAACGTAATCATCATCAGGCAATTTTGTAATGTTATCAAAGGTTTCGCCGAGATTCTAACCGTGAATCACATGGTGAAACTGCAGTAGCCTTTAACCAATAGGCTATCCTGCTGGTATTTGTTTTCACGCTTAATTCAGTTTTTCTAATTTCTACACTAAGAACACAATTGAGACATTTTTGCTCTATATTGATTTGTGTGCCATGTAGATTTGTTTTTTGTAAAGTTCTTCTTCGTTGCGAATGAGAAGCTTTGTAAACTAGGGCTCAGTTGTACATATTTATGTATGTTTGTTTAATGGTGTGTTCAGTTTATACTTATATTTAAGAATTCATGAGCTTAACACCGGCTTATAATAATTGAATTTCAATTATTATGTTTTCTAAGAGAAACTGAAAAGAAAGAAACATTTACTGGCACATTGCGATGGACCCATTTCGAAAATGTTCTTCTAATTGAAAATCCTTATTTCTAAAATTTTGATGTTGCTTTTCCCGGGGTGTGAACATTCGGTGTGGTAGGCGGAGCACGCTACCATCACACCACGGTGGCCACGGTAACAGTGCATAGACCGGAAAAATTATGGCTTTCTGAGGGTTTGATAAAAGATATTAGAATAACATATTGTGGCGAATATTAGAACCTCTATGCTGTTAGTAAATAATCACAACAACAAAAACAGCAAGCAGCCACACTTATGTACATGTACACATTAAAGCAAACAGCTACACTTATGTACTAGGCAACTTGAAGCAGAGGTATTATTTCACATACATATATCTAGCCCGCAGCTAAGAGCAGAAGTTGTTACTCACACATACACATGCATATGGCTAGAAGAAAAGCATGAACAACAGATATACATGTATATAGCTAATAACCAAGCATGAGATACAACTGTTCTAGAAGGCATATTAGTGAAACTTCTATACCTTAGGAGAAATGGGCGAACGAGGCAACCGAGAGTATAAAAGCATCGCAAGCTGAGGAATCACAATCAGTTAGATTTTTTGGACGTTGTGGCAGCGCGCTGCCCACAAGTGGCCTAATGAAACCAGGCTGATCCTTTTCACGTAATCGATTTATATATGTATATTTGAGTTTGGAGTTATTTATTCCACAGTTCAGCGATTCGAACGTTAGCAGAAGATGCAAAATAATCGGAATCCTCCAAAACTCGTTGCAGTATATATTTTAAAGTCGAAAAGAATGCATCGGCGGGATGAAGTATTTATTCTTCTATCTTATACCTGCCTTGGATATCCACTATTTAGGGTCTAGTGAACTGCGGCGGCCGCCGTGATTTGGTGGTAACGTGCTCCTCCTACCACACCGAAGGTCCTGGGTTCAACTGCCAGCCTAAAATCTCTTCGAAGGGTATCGCGCCTTTTATTTTTTTATTTTTTTTAGTTAACTGCGCAGTATATTGTCGCAGAACTACAATACTTTCCGCATGTGACAACCTCGTATTGCTTATCACTCAAAAATTGTGATCCTCAGAACAGTGCAGTTGCATTTTCCATATTCTCTTGCTTCGGGAATGGATTCGCTGCATCTACCGGAAAATATATATTTTAGACGGGTACACTTCTGCCTGTGTATGCCGTGTGCAAGGGATGTTTGCAAAGGTTGAGGTGTCCTGGGCTAGCTCCCAAGACATGTTGATTCCGGTAACTTATTCTGGTCGTCTTGCGGTCCCCACTCAGACATCTATACATAGATCTTGCTGCCTTTTTTGTTACAACACTTCAGAACCCAAACTAAAGAAACAGTATGACCCACTCTCTGCAATGCCTAACGAGGTTCGTTGTTAACATAGTTCATCCTAGAGCCAGAAGGGCTGCCTGGCCGTCTGAGAAGATAACTATCTTTAAATCTGCGCATGCCTACTGGATAGCCAAGACTTGGGAATGAAACGGACTTGATCGAAATAGCATCTTGAATCCATATGTCAAAATGCAAATATCGATGTCTAAATTTTTTTTAGAGGTGAAACACAGGGATTTGTGCTACTTTCTAACTATGTTGCAAACCTGCATCCACAGTCTGCCATACCACGCATCTCGAAGGCCAAGAGGGAATAATACTCCCCTCGAAACTAAAAAGATGATTCGAAATCGCACTTCACTTTGAAACGAAGTAACGAAAAATTATACAATTAGCGCTTCAGGGTGGTGCCTTAGCCGACTACGGTCTAACTTCTGTAAACCGAAAATCCTTTCCTCACTTGGAGGTTTAACTATAAACTCAAGGTGTAGAGATATGCTCCTCGAGGGTTGATCAACGGATAATATGATGCCTTCCACATTTCACTATCAATCTCCTGCTTTCCTCTACTTGCGGTGGCACTGTAAACTACAAACATCGTTTGGTTGTATAGATAAACAAGCTTTTTCCGCATTCCCGCGGCAGTTGATTTAGTACCATGATTCTGACTGTCAATTAACATAATATCGTGGCCTCACTATGAACACCACAAACATAGCCACTAGAACACATTTAAAAGAAGTGCACAAAGCTACAGCTCTACCAGAATAATGTTTTCAGAACTGCTACAGGACGCTTTCTACTGACGTTTCAACATCACCTTAAAAATGAAGTGGAAATTCTTCTTGGGGAGCTCTCCGCTTTTTGGCAAAAACATCTTCCAGACACATAGGACGCACATCTACGAGTGGACTGATAGGGTCAGGTAATTTATAAAAAAAAGTTATTCATTCCGACGGCGCTTCAAACGGTCGTCAAACGTATTCACACGGAGTCGCGTGGTTTTTAGTTTAGGAAAACAAATTTTTGTGGTGGACCTTCTTGCCATTTTTCCTGGAGCAGTACTTCGCGCCACCCAATAGGTGCTATCACTCATAATTTGTCATCGATATCATCTAACCTAAGGAAATATGCGGTTTCAATAGGGTTGAACCAAAGAGAAATGAGTGTTGGAGGCGTTGATTCCACAGTAAAGTTTTTAAGACATTTGGTGTCATGTGCGGAGATGAGATTGATTCTGATTAAGTAAAAGTTTAGCCTTTTGCAGTATTTAGATAAAAGCGCACGTCTCCCTGGAAGTTTGTTTCCTGCAGGAGTTCAGTGTAATGCCATCGATGTCCAACATTGCCGACGGCAGTAAATAGTTGTAAATTTTGATGCATAGCTTATCAATGGAGGTACCAGGACACCACCTTGTGGCACCACTTGTGTAATTCTTCTTGGCTTTGATGTTACGTTCCTGAACTGTACTGATGCCTACTGATCACTCAACATTACTCTAGCCAAAGGCGTTGAATATTTTATCATTGCGGTTTATCGTATTTGAGAGCGACTTTACGCTTGACTATAGCTTACCAGCACCGGCAATGGGATTCAAGGGGTTGTGTAGCGCAATATATAGCTTCTCCAACCCAATTGTCAACCTCACCTTCGAGCGGCGAATCCCGTTTCACTAACAGACGAGGCTCTGGCGACCCCAAGCTCCTCATGGAACTTGGGGGTGGGGAGGGAGGGATGGCCTGAAGGTTCAATGTGGCCATATAAATCGTTCCCGAGATGGTCGGGCCAGCACCTTAATGGTGCTGTGTTACCGGAGCGTATCGGATCTGTATCCGACAAATGACCATCACATCGATAATACTCCCCAAAGCCTTCGGGGAGTAACCTAATCGCTACAACAACAACAACAACAACAGCACCGGCAATGAGGTTACAGTTCTTGAGAAGCTCTTGCCATTTCGCCCAGTTGTGTTTATATACAAGCTAACGGATACTGGCCGGGATTGGGAGACGGAAAACTCTTTGTCTGTGCTTACTCTATAGTGAGCTGCTTTTTTGAAGTTGATGAAACGTGATGAATCGGCTGATCGCTCGCATGATTTCTTCTTCTCACTCATTTTAGGATACTAAAAAAAAGTACTCTCTGAGACTATATTGTAATAGATTGATATGGTTTTCTAAACTTGGTTGGAGCTCACTTAGATTAAATATTTCCATATTGTTTGCAGAATTTGTTTGACAACAAATCGGAAAAATACCACAAAGCCAAACTTTGGGTTTCATTTACTTAGAAATTGGTCTCACTCTCCCATTTCATTCCATTCACCTCACTTTTTCCTTTTTTAATCACATTTCTTCTCATCTCTCTGATTACCATTTCTTTTCCGGGGACGTGGCACCGCCCACTATTCCAAAACTTTATATAGTCCACGTTTTGAACAGTGACCAAATGAGGCCGTATTGAAAAATTTAAAAACACCATTTATAAACTTTCGCCAGCTTTCAAAAACATACACACACACCTACAGGGTCCTCGATAAATAAGCTTTTCCCCAAATGTCATCGAGAACCTCTCTTTGCGTTAAGGTAAAAACTTTACTGCAGGAGATCTCGATGAAACTTTCCATTGTTTAAGACATTCCTAAATACGATTAAGAGCTAACATATCGACTACTATTACATCATCCTATCTCGGAAGTCAGTTCGAAAAGCTCTACCTCCCAATTGTATTGATTATTACTAAGATAGGGCTTTTTGGAACAAAATTCTGAGACGGTCCGTTCTTGAATATGATTCTGCACTAGGGCGTTTGTGAAACCAATTGTAGTAGAAGCTGTTTTTAAAAGATTTGATGAGATAGAACGTTCTCGAGTTGAGATAGTTCGATGTTCCGGTCAGCACTCGATAACAAAAGTTTGAAAAAAAAAGTTTGTTTTGAAAAATATGCATTTTGAACTTGTACTCTATTTATAATTTTTTTTGCACTGAAGTTAATTACAAACTTGGACATCTTATTTCAGAAATTGTTCAGATTTTCATATAAAATTCTCATTTAATTTTTTGCAAAGCCGACGGCGTTACCGATCTGCCATTTTAAGCGACGGCATCTGAAATATTTACCTGTTCCCATTTTCCGCTGATGGAAGTACTTAAACCCTAACGTATCCAGGGTGAACAGTTTTTTTGTTAATATTTTGGATAAAAACACTTTTTTGGAAGTTGTTTTGAGAGTCACTTTTGTGCACTTTTACTTAGCAAGCACTTGAATACATTTTTGAACTTTTTTCTCGCATGCCATTTTTTTGTTGATATATTTGCAGAAGTTCAGAAAACTCTTTTTTTATAACGATTCAAATATTGAATATTTTCTTTTTTTTTTGTAGAACACTTTTTCAATTCCCAATTTATTCGTTTATTTGTTAAAACAATTTGTAGTAAACAGAGTTCACACAAATTCACCGTAATACGATTTGAAATACCGTCGCGTAAAGCGCACTCAACGTTGTGAACGTTTCGAACTGCAAATTGCAATAGACATTCAGAGACCACCAATTATAAAAGTGAAGCTTCAAGAGTCCTTTTTTGCAGTCAACTTGTCTCTTGACTGGCTGGTTGACTGACAAAGTAACAGATGGTTTCTATATAGAGTTGGTAAGAGGCGGTTGACGTGAGGCAGTGGGTGAGCAGAGGCAGAGGGTGCATCAAGCAGATGAGCAACTGTATATTAAGGGTGGCGCATAAAAGCCAAAATCACTCACACCTTAGCACAGTTTTACCCACCACAAGGTATGCTGACTTTTAATGCTGATGCCAACAACCAATGCTGGTTGTAGTTACCAGCAACAACAACAGCAACAAAAGCACACATAACATCAATGACATTGTAGCGCAGCGGTTGAAGCTGTATTGGTAGCAGTTAAGGATATCAAGAAGTTGCACCGCGTCTTACTAGCCTTTTGAAAATGTGGTCTAAATACGTGTGGGATTTCGTGTGATGTGAGTAATGTGAGGGAGATGAGTGTGAACGAAAAAAAAAACACCTAGATATCGAAAAGCTACGAAAATTTGCGCCTTTTCATCCCTTCAATGTTGCACAAGGTGTAGTTCACCCAACACTTACACACACATAAGAAAATTGTCCGGTGCTGAGATATCGCGACTTCCAACCCAAAAAGCATCTCTTTTTTGTTGCTTTGTTGAAAGGCGATGGCCACTATTGGTGATATTACTAAGTACGCAGGGGTGCTCTTGCAATAGCCAGGACATTGTGATATATAACTAGGACTACCTAATGCTTACACATACACATTCACATTTGCCCCCCGAAAAGAATTCAATTAGATGAAGCTAGCTACTTACATTATATACAACAAAGATACTGTGGGTTGGTTTTTGCTGTTGTTGGTATATATATTTTATTGACTGGTTGGCTGTGCGGCTTTTTATTCATCTCTCATATCTTCCCCCCAACACCGCCGTCAACGCGAATTTGGTGCTTGCCTTTCTTAATATCTCTGTATTGTGGCTTACTCGGATTCTCCACAAAATGTCAAGAACGATAAAAGTTGTTGCTGCCACGAGCACTAGTACGGTCTCTGTGAGCTCGATACATTCGAGGTTGTTGCATGTATTTGTTGCTGTATCATTTATACGAGTGTTTAAAGAAGTACTGCCTGCTGAGTGTAATAAAGTTCAAGTTCCCTCTCTCCTGGAGCTTTTGATGTTATATGCATTCTCTTTGATCAATATGTATATATATATATATATATATATATATGAAACTGCCTGTGTATGTGGATATGTTGTGTCTTTTTTCACGTGTTTATGTAGTGAGAGCTTATGTCCTTTCGTAGAGGCTTGTCTATCTATACAATTTCCCAGTTTGGTTAGCGTTTTTTGTTAAGTTTCAAAGTCATTTGCGTATGGAGTTTACAAGAACACATCAAGATGCGCAGTTATTAGCAATACACTTTACCAAAACCTAAAATCGACTCGGAGAGCGCTCTTCGACCCAACTGTGTAAACGAGCAGTGGGAGCACATTTTCTGACATTCGATCATGACCTACATTTTGGCTAGAATGCAGCCGCAATTGAGAGCCCAGAGCAGCAACAAAATTCTCAAGTCCCTTGCCGGTACCATTTGTGGCAGAGATAAAGAAACGCTCATTACCACTTATAAAGCAATTGGCCAGCCGCTTGTTTGCCACTCGTATCCAATATGGTGGCCGAGCCTACAACAGCCTATCGCTTCTTCCAATGCGATGGGCGAAGAGAATAAAAAACACATCTTGTTTCCTATCTAACCACCGAGGGTAGATGAATAGCTCAAGAACAAAAATTCAGTACAACTACAGGACCTAACGGTATACCCGCCGAGGTAATTGAGTTAGCTGCAAATAACTATACTTAGAGACCGATATCTAGCGTTCAAAACTACTCACAGTTAAAAAAGTATTAAAGGGACTGTTCAGCGCAAGCCCTTAAAGGGTTCTCAGCGTAATTTATAGCTTCTCTAACCCAAATGTCAACTTCACCAACGTGTGGCGAATCCTCTTTATTTAGCAGACGGAACGACCACGAGTTGCTCTGTTATAAACTACAGCTATACTTCGGATTTACTGAAAGCGCCTTGATGCTAATGGAAAGTTATTTGACTGGAAGAGTTCAATTTGTCAACACAGGAAGTGAAGTGTCGGGTATGAAAAACTTAATCCAAGGTGTTCCGCAGCGCTCCATCCTTGGGTCCTTATTATTCATTATTATTCACTGTGTAAGCACATGAGGACGCATGCGTATGCAGATGATATACAAATGTATTTATCTGGTAGTTTCGCGAACCTGAGCACACTTTGTGTCAAAGTAAATAATGACCTATCATGCGTGCAGTACTGGGCCAATAGTAATGGTCTTTGCCTTAATGCTAATAAATCGTTTGTATTAGCTATTTCTAAGAAAAAGGTCGTCGATGTACTAACTCCTACTATATGCATTGGTAATACTGCTCTACAAACTGTTACTAAAATCACGAATCTGGATTTCGTAATTAACTCAAACCGAACTTGTGTTGACCATATCAACTCTGTTGTTGGTAAAGTGTATGGTACATTGCGCAATCTGAGGCAATCTGCACCGTTTACGCCTCCTCAAATTAGAAGAAAGCTTGCTGTACAGCTTATATTGCCAATAATAACCTACTCTGAGCTAGTTTACAACAAATTAGATTCGTGCTCTGCACATAAAATTGAGATTGCCTTTAATCAGGTAACTCGCTACGTATTTGGGTTACGCAGGTTCGATCATATTTATGCGTGGCGGTTTCAACTCTTAGGATGTGACATATTCGCCTATCAGAAGGCTAGAAGTGTAATTTTCTTATTCAGGTTGATTTCTACTAAATCCCCACCGTACTTATATGAAAAACTCGCATTTGCTAGATCTCTCAGGTCATGTAGTATAGTTGTACCAAGCTTCAATTTTGTTGTCTCTACAAGGCTGTTTTTCGTCAACACCATACGTATATGGAACTCAATTCCAGCTGCAATAAGGAAAAATGTAAACCTAAGCAATTATAAGCGCATTCTTTTCAACTATTTCTCTACACATTAATCTTAATCTGATCATTTTGTTTTTTTTCTTTTTTACTCAATTTTTTCCTAAGTTGTTTACTTTGAGTATAGTTTTAATTAACTGTCTTTAATATGTCTACTGTTGTTGTTGTTGTTGTAGCAATGCTCGCCCCACCTAATAGCCGCGACCGATCACAAATTGTCATCAATATCCTCTAACGGGAGTCCAAGGAAACTTGCCGTTTCAAAGGGGTGTTAGAGGCGTTGGTTCCACATTACAATTGAAGAGATGGTTGGTGTCATGTGGGGACACATTGCAAGCGGAGCATACATTTTGTATGTCGGGGTTGATTCTGGATAGGTAAGAGTTTAACCTGTTACAGTATCCAGAACGAAGTTGAGCAAGAGTGACACGCGTTTCCCTGGGGAGTATGCGTTCCTCTTCCGCAAGTTTTGGATAATTTTCGTTAAGTACTGGATTCACCGGGCAATTCTCGGATAAAGGTCCGACGCCTGTTTATGGAGTTCACCAAGGACCTGCTTGTGTTTTTTCACTGCATACGGCTGGGTTCTCAGGTGCCGTATTTCCTCAAAATGCTTACGGAGATGACTCCTTAAGCCCCTAGGCGGTGCTGGTTCATCAATCAGATGTCTGTTGGGATGCACAGGTTTCTGGGTATTCAACAGGAACTGTTTGGTCAGCATCTCATTTCTCTCTCTGATGGGGAGTATTCTCGCCTCATTATGCAGATGGTTTTCTGGGGACATAAGAAGACAGCCCGTGGCGATTCTGAGAGCAGTATTTTGGCAGGCCTGTAGTTTCTTCCAGTGGGTGGTTTTTAGGCTTGGCGACCATTGGGTGACGCGTAGCACGTAATCGGCTGGCTAATTGCTTTGTATGTAGTCATGAGCGTTTCTTTATCTTTTCCCCAAGTACTGCCAGCGAGCGATTTGAGGATTTTGTTACGGCTCTGAATTCTCGGAACAATTGCGGTTGCGTGCTCACCAAAATGTAGATCCTGATCAAACGTCACACCCAAGATTTTGGGGTGTAGGACAGTCGGTAGCGTAGTTCCATCGACGTGGATGTTCAAAATGGTCGACATTTGGGGCGTCCATGTTGTAAATAAGTTCGCGGAAGATTTAGTCGGTGATAATGCCAGGTTTCGCGAGGCGAAAAAACTGGAGAGATCAGGGAGGTAGCCGTTTATTTTATTGCATAGCGCATCGATCTTTGGGCCTGGGCCTGTGGCCATTATTGTGCAGTCATCGGCGTAGGAAACGATTGTGACTCCTTCCGGTGGTGAAGGTAGCTTAGATATGTAGAAATTAAACAAAAGTGGGGATAGAACACCACCCTGTGGCACCCCTTGTTTAATTCTCCTTGGTTTTGATGTTTCGTTTCTAAATTGCACCGATGCCTGCCAACCACCCAGATAATTTGCGGTCCACCTTTTAAGACATGGGGGAAGGGTAGACCCAGGTATTGCAGTAACGAGCCATGGTTGACCGTACCAAAAGCTTTTGATAGGTCTAGCGCTACGAGTACTGTTCTATGGTGGGGGTATTGATTTAAACCGCAATTTATCTGGGTGCTAATGGCATTTAGCGCGATGGTAGTGCTATGGAGTTTTCTGAAGCCATGCTGATGAGGGGCTAGCTGCAAATTTGCTTGGAAATAAGGGAGCAAAATGGCTTCAAGCGTCTTTGCCACTGGCGATAGGAGAGATATCGGACGATACGACTCGCCTATGTTAGCTGGTTTCCCAGGCTTTAGTAGCGGGACCACCTTGGCCATTTTCCATTTCTCAGGTATGACAAAGGTGGAAAGAGACAGATTGAAGACCTGCGCTAAATATTTGAAACCCTCTTTCCCTAGGTTTTTAAGCATCGGCATGGCTATGCCGTCTGGGCCCACTGCTTTGGATGGTTTAGCACGACCAATGGCGTCCTCAACCTCTTTAGCAGTGATGGTCATTGGTGATGCGCTGAAATTGTGTTTATGTGCGCGTCTATTGGCTCTCCGTCTATCTTTGTCGACCGTAGGATGCATTATATATTGTCGGCAGAAAGCGCTCGCGCATTTTATATCACTACTAATGTACTTTGTATAGCATCATTAACTTAGGTAAACTTTAGTAATACTGTGTATCCCTTTTTTATCCCAAAATTTTATTCAATCTTGTTAAATACATATCTATGACACTGTTTGTTGTAACTATAAAAGATATATTATCTTACTGTACTGATGTAATTTATAATAAATGAAAATGAAATTACCTAGAAGGTTCAATGTGCTCACATTAACATCGGTAGTACTCCACAAAACCTGTGAGGAGTATCTCTATCGCTACAAGAAGAAGAAGCTTTACTTCTACTTCTTCTTGTAAGTAGCCTCACAGTTAAGAAGCCTCACAAGCGAAGGAATCCATGGTTCGGCGCTAAGCCCCCATTCTCCTTTAAAATACAACAATTTATGCTCAGGGTTGATGGACGATCTTCAGCTGGTAGCAGCAAAAACGTAGAAGCCCGAAAAAGCGGATCGCCACGATCATAAAAATAATGACATGACTCGAACGAATACGAATATGCATACCTACGAAATATTTGTGAGTAAGGGTAGGCAGTCAGCTCTTCTTATCACATTCTAGTAGCCTGCGAAAGGGTGGCGCACAATCTATTGAACTCGAGTCGACTAATGTCGAACATAGGCGGCCAAGACAATGCTCGCATCAGCCTTGCATGCTCTATTCTTATACAGTGCAGAAATTTCCAATCATGCAATGAAACACCGAAGGTACCGAACTCTCCTCAGCTTCACTCTTTTCACCGAAGCTGCCCTGGTCATTGAGGCAACTATACCGATATACCTTGTCACTCAGGAAAGAAAAGGAATGTGAGACATTGGCACAGAAGCGAGTAGAGATATTGTTGCCATAAGGACCTGAAAGTAATCAATCCGAACCTTGCAGCAGCATTGGAGCGCCCAGTGGGCCAGGAAATTATATTCAAATGATTTAAGCTTAACTTAACCCTGGACAAAGTCAACAACAACATGACCTAGGGAAGTGACAGATGAGATACGTGAGGTACATACCTTTATACTAGACCGACGGGTTGAAGCTAACCGAAAACAGAGCTAAATTTACCAGAAACAAATAATTTCGTGCTTTTCGACTAATACCGACAAGTCGGTGTTTTATTGTCGACTTGTTATCGATAGAGAACTATTAACATTGATCCATCGACTTCTTATTGGTATATTATCGGCTTGTTATTGACGGTTTACGGATGTTTCATCGATTTTATGTTGATATATTTTATAGGTAGCTGTGTTACAATAAACCGATGAGTCGTCGTTAACAAATCGATAACACGCCAGTAGCAAATAGGTAACACTCAGTTAAAAAATCGATCATTTTTTCATGGCAAATCGATAACAAATTGGTTAAACTCCGATAAAAATCGATAGTATTTCGTTGGTAAATTGATAACTTTCCAGTAACAAACCGATCATCTTTCGACAAAAAATCCACACCTTTTTGATAAAAAATCGATAATACGCCGATAGTTTAAGTGTCTTAAACTATGAACATTTTTCTTTCGTATGTTTCATTAACCATTCAGTGCGCTTATAATTCTCAACTGTTTAGGGAAATATTCTAAGGACATAGTTTAAAATTTGTTTTCCAAATCGGGAGGTTTTTCATAGCAAAAAAAGGTGGCTCAAAACGCGGCAAATACCTTAGAGCCGAAGTGCTCACCCCCAGTAAATACATAAACGGCGAAATAGCGGGGTTTCACAGCGAAATGGAGCTTTTTCCCAGAGCCCGAGTGCTCGCCCCCACTTAAATACATACAAAGGTGTTACAGGTGCAACGCGACCTCTGTTATTCTACAAGAACAAATATAAACATAAAATAACATACAGTCCTCTAAAATAACAAATAATATTATTATAAAACAAAAACTATTTACCCTCTGCATCACCAAAGCTTAGATACCGATAGCTAATCGATAGATTTTTTATTTTTTCGATAAATAGTCGAAAAATTTTTGATAATAAATCGATAACTTTTCGATAAGCAAACTTCAAGGTAACTTAGCATCACATGAAGGCATACTAGGAAATTATTCTCAAAATGTCCACTTGCAGTACCAGAAATTAAGTTATTAAGTTAACCTCATACATTTTTGAGAAATTTTTTAAATTAACTTTGAGCTAAAAAAATAACTTGCCGTTCTGCAAATGGACCTTACGACACTTACATATGTACCTCAAATGTATACTTACTATTTTAACTGTTTATGTATGAAACTTGAAAATTACACGACTATATAGTTGCACAATTCTCCCTCAATATATATGTACATAAAGCGTGTGTAAGCCCATATAAGCCCATGCATACGTATGTACATTCATATGTCAGCATGTAAGCAAGCACATAAAAAATTGTGTATGCACTGCTGCTGGTATGTATGTATGTGGAATGTTGATAGGGGTTGATTTACTGACTCGCAACTAAATTGAAATGACTTTTGTGATATTTTGGTGTGTTGGTTACTGAAGTACCCAGCCGGAAATGATTTTTATCATTCATGTTACAAGCCGGGCCCGTCGCATCTTGCGCAACCAATATAAAAGTCTCTTATCAAATATCAACAAAAATCAGCTGTTCTATCAATCAATTAAAACTTACATCTCGCGTTGCCATCTGGTGTATGGTAGCAACTGCCGGTAATGCAGTGCACATATTCACAATAGTGCCATAGCACAAATAGATTTATTTGTGTGCTCACAATCGTTTATTTTTAACAAAATATAGCTAAACAAAAGCACTACGACCAAAATTTCCCAAAGCTCGCTAATAGGCTGAATCTCCATCTTTACAACCAAAACTTTATTTATAGATTTGTATGCCATATAAGAGCGAAAAAGGGACCCACGCATAAAAACAGTAATTAGAAATAATATATACGATGATTTTACAGCAAATATTTCTTTATGTAAACACATACGTTTAAACGGATAAGGGCCTATTAAGTAAGTAAACACATTGCCTAGATTTATTTTTAGTTAAGATTGAAATCAAGATGTATAAAAATTGAGGCAGAGTTAAATGATATTTATAACCAAATAGAATTGAATTTTTAAAAAGTAAAGACATTATGAATCCATCACGTTAAATGCAATAACAAAGGTGTTTATTTAATGCTAAACCCAATTTAGGTTTACCTAACTTCAAACTCTAAATGACAATCAAAAATAAATTATTTTCAATAACTAATCGTAGAATTAAATCTTAACACTATCAACTATTCTATGTGTGTATATTTGTATGAATGCACAAAAATAAAACAAAATAAGAAACAAAAATAAAAGAATGAATCTGATTCAGAAAAATTAAAAAAATATTTTGCAAAAATTCTGATAGAGCCAATTTAAAGCGCCTGTTATTGCGTTCATTTTTAATGTCATTTGGTAATGAGTTCCATAATTTTATAGCACTAACAAAGAATGTTCTGGAAGATGTAAGATACTTATAGCGTGGAACAATAAGGTTGCCAGTTCTGTCGGATTTTGAAAAACGTAAATTTCTAAAGAGGTATTGCGGTTGCCTTTTATGGATTAAATCGTGCAGGAACCCAAAATTGCTATAATTCAAAAAGCTCACGAGACTGCAATTAAGTATCTTGGAGGAAAACTCTGATATATGATCAAATTTCCGCCTAGAAAATATATATCGAGCGCAGCTGTTTAAAGCTAGCTGCAGCTTTTTCAGTGACTCACTGTCAATATTGCCGAAAACGATCCCCACAAAGGATATCAGTGGAACTATAAGAGTTCTCATCAATTTCAATTTCACATTAATTGGAATTAGATCTGCTGAATTCCACAACTTTCTTAGCACGTAGTATATTTTGCTTAAGGTATAGTTTACATGGTCCTTGCATCCAAGGTATGAGTTCAACTTAAATCCAAGGCTCGTAACCACAGACTCATAAATAATATCAAGACCTTGCAAGGATAAAGTCGGCAATGTCGTAACGAGCTACCGGGAATACGCCAAACACATAGCCTTGGTCTTAGAAGCATTTAGATTTAATTCATTGTCATTTGCCCATGAAGATATGTGCTGAAGGTCTTCATTCATTCTGCACACCAGATCATCAGAGAGGCCAATCGGATGAGAAAGATATACCTGAGCGTCATCAGCATACAGATGTATCGATACGCTCTTGGAAATATAGGTCATATCATTAATAAAAATAGAAAATAGTATTGGACCGAGAATGGATCCCTGTGGCACCCCTGAATCAAGGCGTTTCATCTCCGAGCAGCTAGTTCCAACCACTACTTTCTGTAAGCGACCTCTAAGATAACTTTCAAGCAATCTTACGGAACTATCAGAGAATCCGTAGTATTTACTTAATTTTAGTAAAAGAATAGTGTGATCCACTTTGTCGAAAGCTTTGGAAAAATCCAAAAGCGCCAGCACAGTTAATTCACCTCTGTCATAGGCAGGGCGGATATCTTCGCATGGCGGTATTACAACTCTGGAAGGGTCTGTAACCAGACTGAAATTCGCTCAAGAGCCTTTTTGTATCAAGATATTCCGTAATTTGGACAGCCGCTAGTTTCTCCAAGACTTTTGACAAGACTGGCAATATACTTATGGGACGATAATCTGTTGAGACAGCAGCCGACGGTTTTTTTAGCAACAGGAATGACTTTTGATATTTTCCAAGCATCGGGAAAGGTTGACGTTGTAATTGAAAAATTAATTATGTGAGTCAGAGTTGGCACTATGTATTGTATTATCAGTTTCAAAAACCTAAGACTAACACCATCCTCACCAACTGCATTCGATTTAAGTGCAGTCATACTTCTCATGACATCGACCTCTGTTACTGCATTGAACTGAAATTCATTTTCTGGTGTATGAAGTAAATTTTCATCAATCTTGAAGTTCCCGTAATTTTTTTGTTTTGCATGACTGTAGAAAGAAATTGGTCATATCATCTGGATTTAAATCGCATCCTGAATTAATTTTTGACTCGATACCTTGGGATCTTAGATTTTGCCACAGATTTTTAACCGGAAAATCAGTATCAAGCTTCGTTTTATAAAATTCTCTTTTAGAATTCTTAATTAGCAGTGTAGCATTATTTCTGGCTTGGCGATAAAACTCCCAAGCTGTTTCCGTAGGGTCACGCTTCCAACGATTATATAACTTATTGCGTGCTTTAATATCTGACAACACTTGATTCGTGAACCATGGCTGTTTCCTGCTTTCAGTTTTGACTTCCTTTAGCGGAACATATTTATCAAACAGGTAAAGTACTTGCGATACAAAAGAATTTAGTTTTTGATTAATATCAGGAAGGATCCACACGCCGTTCCAAACATCATCTGTTGGGTATCTCTAATTTATTTATATATGTAACTAGCAGACCCGGCAGACGTTGTTCTGCCCAAAATGTGGTATATCTGCATACATTTTAATAAGTTTTTTCCGTCTAACTCTGCCCTCGCCCCTCTACACTTTTTCCTAATTTGTATTCACTCCTCCCTCCGTATTTTTCGCTTCATCTATCCCCATCTTCGTCTCATTTTATCTCTTTCTCAGTCTCCTTCTCTCTTTTCTTTTTTCTCAAGTTTTTCTCATTCTTCTTCACATCTTATTGCCAGTCCCAGAGGGTCGTATGTATTTTGTTCCAGTCCCATTCCGAGTCTCAGTTCCAGTCCCAGTGCCAGTCCGTCTCTGCTCTACTTCCCGAAAAAAAGCATCGTAAATAATAATATAGGCAAATTTATATACCAAATTTCAGGCAAATCGAATAGGACGTATGTAAATAGGTATGTGGGTATTATTAATTCATGTCTTTGTTTCGGCTTTGCATTCCTTTTTTTCAGTTTTGCCAGGTTGATGCGAATAAATCGAATATCACAATGAAAATTACATAAAAGCTCTCAGCAACCGCTTTCATTTGATATCCGAAATACACACACATTCTAGGGGTGCCCGGGTCCACGTTTTGCCTATATCTCGAAACCCTAATCACCAATAGGTATGAAAACTACCCTGTACTAAAGCACTTATCAACAGCTTTCATTTGATATCCATATTGTATAAACATATTCTAGGGGTTCCGGGGTCCACGTTTTGGCCTATATTTCGAGACCTTAGTCACCCGGTATCAAAGTACTCATTATACAAACCTTCCCCGTGGAAAAATACATATATATACCAATTTTCATAATAATCGGTCCAGTAGTTTTTGAGTTAATCGATGACTAACATACAAACATTAATTTTTATATATATAGATACCACGAACAGTATTCCTGCCATGATTCCAAGGGCTTTTGATTTCGCCCTGCAGTACCTTTTCATTTTCTTCTAGTTAATATGGTAGGTGTCACACCCATTTTACAAAGTTTTTTCTAAAGTTATATTTGGCGTCAAAAAGCCAATCCAATTACCATCTTTCATCCCTTTTTTCGTATTTGGTATAGAATTATGGCATTTTTCGAAATTTTCGATATCGAAAAAGTGGGCGTGGTCATAGTCGGATTTCGCCCGTTTTTAATACCAAGATAAAGTGAGTTCAAATAAGTACGTGAACTATGTTTAGTAAAGATATATCGATTTTTGCTCACGTCATCGTGTTAAGGACCGAGCGGAAGGACAGACGGACGACTGTGTATAAAAACTGGGCGTGGCTTCAACCAATTTCGCCCATTTTCACAGAAAACAGTTATCGTCGTAGAATCTATGTGCCTACCAAATTTCAGAAGGATTGGTTAATTTTTGTTCGACATATGGCATTAAAAGTATTCTAGACAAATTAAATGAAAAAGGGCGGAGCCACGCCCATTTTGAAATTTTCTTTTATTTTTGTATTTTGGTCCACCATATCATTACTTGAGTTGAATGTTCAAATAATTTACTTATATACTGTAAAGATATTCAATTTTTTTGTTAAAATTTGACTTTTTAAGTAGGCGTGTTCGTCGTCCGATTTTGCTAATTTTTATTTAGCACACATATAGCAATAGGAGTAACGTTCCTGCCAAATTTCATCATGATATCTCCAACGACTGCCAAATTACAGCTTGCAAAACTTTTAAATTACTTTCTTTTCAAAGTGGGCGTTGCCACGCCCATTGTCCAAAATTTTACTAATTTTCTATTTTGCTCATAAGGTCAACCCACCTACCAAGTTTCATCACTTTAGCCGTCTTTGGTAATGAATTATCGCACTTTTTCGGTTTTTCAAAATGTTCGATATATATAATGTTTGGACGGACGGACGGACATGGCTAAATGTATTTCTTTTTTTGCCCAGATCATTTTGATAGAAGTCTATATCTATCTCGATTAGTTTATGCCGTTGCGGATTACCGTTATGCGAACAAAATTAATATACTCTGTGAGCTTTGCTCAGCTGAGTATAAAAAGAAGATACTGGAATGAGGAGGAAGAAGAGTAAATTCATAATCTTCACTGCCGATGTTTAGGAATGCATACACGGCCACACAAGTCATAAATGGATAAATGTGCTCGCACACGCATTAACTGAGAGAGACACACACACACTCACAGTTGACCAAAGTCCTTCGATGGGATAGGCAACTGGTCGATGATGTGAGATTGAAACTCCATTGCGCCCAACTATGTGGCTGAGTGGCTTAGGGGCTTGCATCTACTCTGCTCCGCCATATAGGAAGGGGTGAGATGTACTGACAAAAAACTACCAACCCCACTAGTCTAGAGATGTATTATTCTGTATTTCAAACGAGCTTTTCTAATACCTTGTCGCATCGGGAAGTAACGATCGGCTTACCACAGTAAGGGGCGTTGATATTGCGAACGGCTTTCTTCGCCATATTTAATATTAGACCGCTGAGCCCGCTTTATCGAGCAGGTGATCATACGACCAAGACGAAAAACTCAAAACCTTATGTTAATGAGGATGAGAGAGGAAGAACGTAGTCGCAAACCAAGGAACTCAAAAGCACTACGAGTGACTCGTCCGACTTGGGGAGCGAAAGTAATGGGGAGTAAATGAGCTCCGTGATGGAATAGCATCTAAATCCAAACGGAGTTGTATAGTGGGGTAGGATACGGAGCATAGGCAGAAGTCGACCCAACACATTTGAAGCGTGAGCACTTGGTCGAAGGTAACCACGGTACCGGTTCGAGGAGAAAAAATCTTCGGGCAGCAGACCAAAAACTGGTCTATATCACTTGCCAAAGGTCTTAGGGAACATCCTATGCGGCAACACACAGAGAATTGTGCTGTTTAATCCTTTAAGCTCAATTCGCAAGGTTAAAATCAGTTTAGGCTTTTTCAGCATTATCAAACCGGTTAAATCCTCCGTGCTTGTTTAAGGGTACGGCCTTGAGAGTCATCTGGCTAGACGTCTAGTATCCTCAGAAAATACCGACTTGTTGCAGGACCGTGAGATGTGCAAAGGTAAAACTAACCGGCCTTGTTAATCATTGTGAGTAATACGAGTTATAGTCACGTTCGTATTTGTGGGTTCTAGTTTTTTAATTAAAGTCACACCGGTCCTTTCTTAAATGCAGGATGTACATATGTATGTAAGTACGTACATACCTATGAAATCAATTCCATAACCTGCATTTTCATGTACATATGTATGTATGTAAGTACACAAGTACATAGCACCTTTGAATCCAAGTGGCATCAGCTAACACTTACGCCAACAATAACAACAAAGTATGTCATTCAACCGTCGACTGCTCTTGTGGGTGGAGAAGCTTCGTGTGCTCTAAGAGTCATCGGTATCAGTATAAGTGGCTATATGGCGGCGTAATACAATCCTGCGGTTATATTAACCAGTCAGAATGCAAAGTCACACATGGCCGCCAAGCAAGCAAGGACATACACACATACATGTATGTACGTATACCAGCATAACAATTTGGCACTCACACACGCTCATAATAGTGCCAGGAGAATAGAAATAAAACAACAATGCCAATATTAGCACACACACATACATTCATGCACGCTAACACCAAATTACTCAGCTACAACAAAAAGCCAATACCTCATGCCATTTGTGATGTATTGTTGTTGCTTTTTTGTTTTAACGGCGTTGCGCTCGGTTAGTCGGTGCGGAGACAGGTAAATACAAAAGCATTAGCTTCACTGTTTTTGCTTTTGTTATTGAGTTGATATAGCGACTTTTGTGGGTGTTGATTTCATGTGTCCTCTTGACTTAATTGTGTGAGTATGTATGTGTGTGTACTGCGGTGCATGCAGTGTTGTTGCTACTGGTATTTTCGTCTTCACCTCATTTTAGCAATGGCGCATTTGCTTTGTGAAAAAGTCGTTTTTTTCTTCACTTCGTCGGATTTTAATGTCAGACTAACCACCCTCCTTAGCTTCTTTGAGGTACACAGATAATACAAACACATACATATGTATGTATGTAAATATGTAAATATATAATGCGCGCGCACCAGTAGTGCGCTCTCCTATTCTCTCGGCGTATTGCTCGCACGCATACTAAAATAATTTCAATTTGGCTCCGCCCTCTGTTCTGTGGATTGGTTTGCTAGGTTGGAGAAGAGCGCTTCACCATTTTTCGACTAGTTTTCTAAAGCGCATGCGCAAGAGCTCGTCGAATGCTCTAAAGCTGAAAAGCTTTGAGAGTTTAATATATAATTTCGAAACACAAAAAGCTTTATAAGGTTCTACATAACTTTTTGCTCTTATTTATATTGATAATGGGACATAAAGGCAATTGTTGTTATTGACTTTTTATTAAGCACGTGTTTTCCATTGTTGTCGTTGTAAAGCAGGTTATTCGGTTCGGAAAAAGAGTTCAATTTGTGTACTTTTCCCTTTCATTGTTGATGTCGCTCAAGGGAAGGTAGGAAGGGTTGCATGGGTCATTTTCCAAAGTTAGATTTGTAGGTAGATTAGGAAATTGTTGAATTGATGTACTCAATTTCAGTGAGGACTCAATTTATAAAGTTAAGTTAGCCTAGGCTTGACTATTGACTCCGACTCTGTCGACGACGAACGTACATTTCGAACCTCAAAGCTGTACGTCGTTAGACTGCTTAACGAATGCCCAGAACACAAGTTACAAGCTTATTCGGCTGTTATTTTTCGCGAAGATCTATGCTTATAGGCTTCCCTCGATTGGGGAAGGACTGCCTGCATATCTGATAGGTGGAAGTCTAGGGATTATACTTAACAGGAAGCTGACTTGAAAACACAATGTGGAAGACAGGGCTAGTAAGGCATCAGTTATGTTTTACTGCAGTGAGACGCCTTCTGAAAGACATTAGACATCCAGCCTTGCGTCGTATGCTGGCTGTATGAGGTAAAGTCTGTAGGTTGTTTGTTAGCTGCAACGAGCTGAACATGGCTATCACGGCCTAAGGTTTGGTATCTTTACAATAAGCATCCGATTGATTACGCGGGCAAAGTGAATGCATTCTGGCTTTCGTGATACGGCCTTGGGACTTTCTTATTACGGGAATTTTACTATTGTTATCAACTTGTATTTTATTTTGGCTCTCGTCACTTGCTCCCTATGCGAGCTTCAATAGCTTCATTCCCTCGATTGGGAAGGTAGCAGAACCTAACTGGGGCAATACAACGGCAAAATGGTTCACGAATGAGTCGAAGTTGGAAGAAAGGGTAGGAGTTTCTGTGAGGTGCTCGATCTAAGCCATCTAAGCTGCAAGCTCACGCTTCCTGGTTATTGCAGTACTCTCCAAGCGGAGGTCATCGAAATTTTGAATGGGGTGTATGGAATGATATACAGCGCTTTTAAATTGAAACTTAGATTAGCTGCGAGCAGTAATGCAACCGAGTGGGGTATGCTGTCCTTGAATTCGTTTGCCTCCGCTTATGTTAAGGTTAGTATCACCTGTATCCAATATACTCCCTAACTTGACCTTGATGAGGATCGAAAGTCCAATAAAAGTCCAGGCAAATGATATCCTAAGTGATATGACGAAAATGAAGCCAAAATTAACAAATTATTTTGGATCAGTTCAAGTACGACTGCTCAATCCTCACTCTGCCTTGTGCCCAACTATAAAAAATTTCAAGGGAGTTTGTTTTGTTGTAGCAGTTGTAGAGTTTGTTTCTCCATGAGGTGCTCGATGGCCATATCAGAAGTTTCACACTTCCAAAACCTACTTTCCATTACTGCTCCTCACTATAGGTGTGCCATGCCAATGCTGAAGCATTTGGTGGAAGTGCTCCTATTCTGGCTAAACCTGTCCTTATTGATATCACGGTCGTTGTCCCCTTGGGACCGTTACGCCCTGCCGTTTGCTGTGGCTTTGTTTGTTTTTGCTGTCGTGGCCGTATCGAGGCGTTATTGGCGAGGGTACACTGAAATAAAAATACTAGTAAAATCAACCGAAATACGGGTCAATTCAACCGAAATTTCTGTCAATTTTTATCCATCGCAACAAGATGTTGAATTAACTGCGCACAAATCGTTGATTTGTAATTGACCGTTTTAGTAGTGAAATGAACAAAAAAAAAAACTGTTGCGACAAAAAAAAAAATAAATGTAAGGCGCGATAACCTCCGAAGAGATCTAAGGCCGAGCTTCTCTTCCAATTTGCGTAGTGCTCCTTTTTAATTTTTCCTACAAATTGGCTGGACGGGACCTACTTGTTTTATGCCGACTCCGAACGGCATCTGCGAGGCAGATGAGTTTTCACTGAGAGATTTTCATGGCAGAAATACACTCGGAGTGCTTGCCAAACACTACCGAGGGACAACTCCGCTTATAAAAATTGTCTTCTAATTGAAAAAGCTTATTTCTAAAATTTTGATGTTGCTTTGCCCGGGGTGTGAACCCAAGGCATTCGGTGTGGTAGGCGGAGCACGCTACCATCACACCACGGTGGCACTTACTAACCGAACTACAATTGGGCGCACATCAAATATGCTGGCACACATTAAATATTATACACTTTGTTATTTTGTTGTATTAAACACACTTTCATCAAATTTTATGTTTTATAATTTATTTAATTTATAGTTTGTTTGCAAATAGAAATGAAAATAGTAGTTACAAAACTGTTTCTCAATTCTTTCAGTTGCAGCTCCCCTGCAAAAATTGTTGGATTACGTGTTCCATTTTCTTCATGTTGGAGTACTCTAACAATACTCCTTTGCAATACGTTTGCGGACCACCATCAGCCGATCATTGCTCGTTTTTTAACGACAGTGATCACAACACGATGACGATCGAACAGAGTTGCCAAAAGTAAAATATTGCATGCAAACAACTAGTAATACAATTTTACTTTGGCAACTCTGATAAAATGCAACAGCGCACTGGTTTTATGTATACATACTATAGTATAGAAAAATATTAGTTTCTTTATTCACGCAAATGCTAAATAACATAAGATTACTCGTAGTATAAAATATAAAAGTTATATTGCCCCTCTTCATTTACTTTCATTTTAAATTAAATTCACTTCGATAATTCTTTCAGACAAAATTCCTCTTTAGTACTTTGGCATATGATCCTCTGTGGGTGCTCCATGGAGTACTACAGTGAAAGTACTTTGGAAAGTACACTCACGTATGTACTCTATGGAATACTCACAAACAAAGCGAGAGTGGGATCACCTACTCCTCTCCTAGGACACCGCAATGTTAATTGGAGCACATTTTTTTGTATGAATACGGATTAGTTTTGGAACACTCCTATACTCCTAAAGGAGTATTCCTTACATTATTTATGGAGTACTCGCATTTTTTGAAGGGTCAGCTCATTCTCAATTTCTTCTCTCGCATGTAGTTGCCACACTGGATTGTTTCGAACAAAACTTTTAGTATAAATGTTTGACATAACATTTTAAATAGAGAACTTGTAAGTTATAGAAAAGTAAAGAATCAAATCGCAGGAAGGTAATTCACCACTAGAATAACTTTAAAAGTAATTCGGCAAGTTTAATTTTCGTAACACTAAGTTGAAACGATTCCAAAACAACTCGAACTTTTATGTTTTCGGAAACATCAACATTTAAAAGGATGTTTTTTATTATCTTTTTAGATACGTTCGCGTGAATGAGAATGTTGATGTTACTAGCATCATTTCTTTCAGTGCAGTCTCGTACTCCTAGACCATTGCTTTGCACCATACTGCTGCCCTTGGCGTCCCGCTTTTGGACCACATCATAGAATATGCCGCGATACGGCATCAACTAGAGGCTCTCACAATGGACTCAAATGTTTTCCAAATCTCACAGTGGAGGTGTGAGAAGTTTTCATGCATCCCGTCTCTAAGTAACCCAGTCCGAAAAAGTACTTTCCGAACCAATCTACTACTTAATACTTACGCTAACTTATGCTCTAGCTATACAAAAATTAATTTCAATACAAAATTCATTCCTTTGTGCTCATAATTTGCTATTTTTTATTTATCCATACTTTTGCCATGGCACGTAGACTTTTTGAATTGTAAAAGCAGAATTTTACACCAAAACTATTTTTTATTTACCTACACTTTTTACAGAGCCATCTTTAAAGCCCCTCACGCCTAAGTTTGACTGTCTTCAATTTGCTGCTATTCATATTTTGTATCGTAATTTTTTGTATGCTTAAACAAAATCCTCATTTATTCATTTATGAAAAAAAAAACACAATTTGAAACAATCATTTGTAATGCAACCCGCACATTTCAATATGCCTCGGGCGCCACCCCCACGCACCCACAAGCCCATACACCCATACATACCTCACGCATTGGTATTGTCATTGTCGTTTAGCATTGCAAGGCAAGGATTAGTGCATCACTCTCTATGCATAAACATTCTAGCTGAATACGTCGTACTAGTGGCAGCTATAAAGCGTATTAGGGTGGGTGGGGTGAGAAAAAAAAAATCTTGGGTATTTATTCAGATTTTTTCTCATATTTTTGCCTTTCAGAATTTTTTTACTTTTTTTTTGTTATTACTCAGCTAAACTTGCCTTGTGTCCATAGTCAAATGGAATTGTTACCCATCTTTAAATACAGTGAATGTTTTACTAATGCATTTTTACTTTAGGGCATTAGTATGAGTTTACCAAAAAAATAATAATTTTACACACGTACATATCACACGTACATGTCATATCATAAAAAAATGGTACGCCTTATATGCAAATATACAAAAAACAAGTAAGAAAGTCTAGGTTCTGGTGAAATCGAACATTAAATACCCAGCTGTGCACTTGAAACGCTGTTGTTGTTTGCTTTGTGTAGTTAATAGTGTTTTAAAGCTGCGCAATAATACATATTTGTATGGCCTTATTCTGAATTCATTTTTGTTCAAAAGAGGCAAACAGGATACAGGGGCTTCCACTTCAGATATGGGGATTTCCGTACACAATTTTTTTTAGTTTTAAAATAAAGATATAACAGAACAATAAACATAAAGACACAAGTTCCATTGTACTAAAAAGAGTCCCCGTTAAGAGGTGTTTGTTTTTTTTTTACCTAGCCTTGCAAGTAACAGTGGCTTTCAGGCGTTTTCGCTCATTTTCAGAGCAAAAAGTTGTAGACAGCTATGAAAAATATGTTTATGCCAAATTTCGTTCGGACTGGGAGATTTTTGTTCGACTTACGGCATTTAAAGTATCTTGGAAATAGTAACAAAAAAAAATGGGCGAGTCACGCCCATTTTCAAAATTTATTAAAGTTTTGTTCGTAGCCCAACCATTTGAGGTAGAATATCAATCAAATGTACTTAAATACCATAGAGCTATGCAAACTTTGTTGAGCTTAGATCTTTAGGAAAAGTGGGTGTGATATATTGCCGATTTTATTATCTTCACTCAGTCTATATAATTTAGCAAGGATAGTGTCTACCAAATTTCAATGTAATATCTTTAACGGCTTTTGATTTACGGCTTGTTAAACTTTTTCAGTTTTTTTATACTCAGCTGAGCAGAGTTCATAGAGTATATTAGCTTTGTTCGCATAACGGTAATCCGTAACGGCATAAACTAATCGAGATAGATATACACTTCTATATATCAAAATGATCTGGGCTAAAAAAGAAATTTATTTAGCCATGTCTGTCCGTCCGTCTGTCCGTCCGTCCGTAAACACGATAACTTGAGTAAATTTTGAGGTATCTTGATGAAATTTGGTATGTGGGTTCCTGGGCACTCATCTCAGATCGCTATTTAAAATGAACGAAATCGGACTATAACCACGCCCACTTTTTCGATATCGAAAATTTCGAAATACCCTTAAATTGCGATAATTCTTTACCAAAGACGGACAAAACGATGAAACTTGGCAGCTGGATTGACCTTATGACGTAGAATAGAAAATTAGTAAAGTTTTGGACAATGGGCGTGGCACCGCCCACTTTTGAAAGGAGGTAATTTGAAAGTTTTGCAAGCCGTAATTTGGCAGTCGTTGAAGATATCATGATGAAATTTGGCAAGAGCATCACTACTATTACTATATGTGTGCTAAATAAAAATTAGCAAAATCGGATGACGAAAACGACCACTTTAAAAAAAAATGTTTAAGTCAAATTATAACAAAAAATTTAATATCTTTACAATATATAAGTAAATTGTGTCAACATTCAACTGCAGTAATGATATGATCCAACAAAATACAAAAATAAAAGAAAATTTCAAAACGGGCGTGGCTCCGCCCTTTTTCATTTAATTTGTCTAGAATACTTTTAATGCCATATGTCGAACAAAAATTAACCAATCCCTGTGAAATTTGGTAGGCGCATAGATTCTACGACGATAAATGTTTTCTGTGAAAATGGGCGAAATCGGTTGAAGCCACGCCCAGTTTTTATACACAGTCCACCGTCTGTCCTTCCGCTCGGCCCTTAACACGATAACTTGAGCGAAAATCTATATATCTTTACTAAACATAGTTCACGTACTTATCTGAACCCACTTTATCTTGGTATAAAAAATGGCCGAAATCCGACTATAACCACGCCCACTTTTTCCACATCGAAAATTACGAAAAAAAAATGCCATAATTATATACCAAATACGAAAAAAGGGATGAAACATGGTAATTGTATTAGTCTATTGACGCAAAATATAACTTTAGAAAAAACTTTGTAAAATGGGTGTGACACCTTCGATATTAAGTAAAATAAAATAAAAAAGTTCTGCAGGGCGAAATAAAAAACTCTTGAAATCTTGGCAGGAATACGACCAGTATTACATATATGATTACATATATAAATATATATATTATATATATAAATAAATTAGCGGTACCCGACAGATGATGTTCTGGGTCACCCTGGTCCACATTTTGGTCGATATCTCGAAAACGCCTTCACATATACAACTAAAGGCCACTCCCTTTTAAAACCCTCATTAATACCTTTAATTTGATACCCATATCGTACAAACAAATTCTAGAGTCACCTCTGGTCCACCTTTATGGCGATATCCCGAAATAGCGTCCACCTATAGAAGTATGGCCCACTCCCTTTTAAAATACTCTTTAATACCTTCCCTTTGATACCCATGTCATACAAACACATTCCGAGGTTCATTTTCCTACATGGTGATTTTCCCTTATTTTGTCTCCAAAGCTCTCAGCTGAGTATATAATGTTCGGTTACACCCGAACTTAGCCTTCCTTACTTGTTTTATTCTAAATGTGGGTGGCGCCATGCCCATTTTCCTAAATTTTTTTTTTTTTGAATTTATGTAAAACAATCCGCCTACCAAATTGCATTAGCTTAGCCGTATTCGTTTTTGAATTAACTCATTTTTCTAAATTTTCGATATCGAAAAAGTGGGCGGGGTTATTTTCCGATTTCGCTCATTTTCAATACCAATCTATTCTGGGCGCTGATAAGCCCGTATACCGGTGAATCTGTTTCAATATTTGCTCAAGCTAACGGACGGACAGATGGGCATGGCTTTATCAAATTTTTTTTCGATACTGATAATTTTGATATATAAAAGTACACCTGGGTATAAAAATATTGCAGACCAAGCACCTTCCACTTAATTCCGCTTTTTAATGTCTAATTTTTAAATTTTTTTTCGTACCCTAAAAATTCTTTAGCAGGACATTACTTTATTTCATTTGGCAGCATGCACAACAAAAAAAAAAACTTGAAAATCGCATTAAAAGGATTGTAATTTCAACGCCTAAACAAATAACCGAAAAAAAATGCCACAATTTTAATACAACGAAATCTGCGAAATTCATAAATTCCATAGAAAGTTGTAGAAAAAAAAAATAAAATAAAATAAAAAAATAAAAAAAAATTTAGGAAAACATTTTTTTAGTCTCTTTAGTCAGTGATTTTCTTCCGTTTTGGCCGTTACTGAGTGATATAAATTCTAGTTAAAAAACAAAAAAATGCCTTGTTATTAGCTACCAAAATTTCGCTTCTAATTTAGAAGTCCGATGAGAGCGAGATATGATCCTCTACAAAGTGTAATTCCCAGACTCATATGTCTCCTATATGAATCAAATTATAAGCCGTATGTCAAGAGTGAAGGTATATATATTGAAGACAGCAACCTCGAAACAAAATTATACTACTAATGAGCTTTGAGTAAGAATTTTTGTTGCTACCTGCCTGCTATCATCTGTGAGTCCCGTTTTTCCACTTCGCGAAATATGGCACTATTATCGACCAAATCTCCGGCGACCTTATTTACAACGTGGACGTTGCAAATTTCGGCGATATTGGACATCCACGTCAATGGCATTACACTATCGGCTGTGTTACACCCAAAAATACTGGGTTTGACGTTCGATCAGAACATATATTTTGGCGAGAAAGCAGCCGCAATTGTACCTATAGTTCAGACCCGTAACAAAATCCTCAAGTCCCTCATTGGCATGAAACAATTGGACAGCCACTTACATGCTGTGCGTCGCGGACATGGTCGTCGAGCTTAAACGAAACACACTGTAAGAAAGTGCTGGTCTGTCAAAACGCCGCGCTTAGAATTGCCACGGGATGTCTTCTTATATCACCAGGATATCATTTACACACCGAGGAAAGAGAAAACCGAAATGATGAACAAACAGTTTCTGTTGAACACCCACAAACCTGGGCATCGCAACAGACATCTTAGTCATCTCCCTTAGCACTAGAAAAAATCCGGTGCATATGACAAGTCGCCACAGTTTTATGCCGATAATTGCCCGGTCAACCCCGTTCTATATGCCAAATATAGTTCCAAGATCCCAAGGTATATGTACCAAGACGGGCGAAGAAACAAATGTTCATGTGCTTGTATTTAAGCTTTGGTGATTCGGAAGGCGAGTAGTTACTTAATGTAATTTTTTTATTAACTAATTGAATATTTTTACAAAAATTTAAACAACGGCAGTTTTTTTTGGCTCTGAGGTGTAGGCTGCGGGCTGAGCCACTTCCTTTTGCTGTGAAAAGCCCAGCTTTGGAAGGCTACACTTAAGCTTAATATTTATAATATTTCTCAAATCAGTTGAGAATTACAAGCACGCTCAACGGATAATGAGAGAAACGAAAGAATGAATTCTCTTAAGCTTAAGTCATTTTGAACACATACATAGCTTCAATGTGTCATAGCTTCTCAAGCCCATAGTCAACTTTACCTGCGCTCTCCTTATGAATTATGTTAATTGTCTCTCCTTCATTGTGATATCAATGGGGCATATCTCATTTAAAAATTTCCTTCACAGATGACCTGCTCTATCCAAAACTCGATTTATAGGGCTAAGCTCCATCTCATTAAGTGCCGTGCGACCTTGAAAAAATTGACACCTGACGCGAACAGACTTGACGGTAGTATCGGATGAAATAATGCTCAGACAGTAGGAAGTTTAGTGCAGTTAACCAAGGGCTCCGGTGGAATGTCTGAACAAGCAATTCATTGAGCGAATAGCGAAGCTTAGCTTTTCTGAAGTAGAAGGCATCCCGCGCTGCATCCACCAGACGGAGAAATTGGTTTAACATTTTTCATTCATAAAGTGGGAAGAGTGATCGGCTCCAGTGTAGGTGAGCACGTCACGGCGAACTTTAACTGGAATAAAAATATATTCACGCTGCGAAGGCAAACAACGTTGATATGATTTAACCCTTTAACATCCTTGCCCCGAATTGCTTACAATTTTTTATAATTTATTTTATATAAAAAGCAGGTTTAAAAACAAAAGACTCTCTCAGCTTAAATTAATTAACGTTTAAATATAGCGAAGTAATTAAATTAAAACTTAACATATTTACAACAACTCGAATGCTTATAAATTTCCTTTACAATTATGGCAGTCCTCTAAGGGCTAACCTTGTAATGCTTATAAAGTAACCTTAACTCTAAATTTTGGCATATTTTTGAACTACAGAAATTACAAAAAAATCGCTCAACTCGCTTTCTCTCTTCCTTTGCTTACTCATTTATAACACGCTGGTCCCACCTTAAAGCCAAAAGCTTGATCTGTTCGTCCGTAATCCTGTGGTTGAAAGTCGACTAATGGTAAATAATTTAGACGTTTGGTACGCACCAGTAAAACTGTCTCTCCCGACGTGTTCGGATGCTAAGTAAAAAAGAAATTTGGTACACAAAGTTCCTAATAATCAAAATATCATCTTTATATACCTGACACTCATCTCGCAGTATCTCTACCTCTATTGGCGTAACATCGTGTGCGATTTCCATTTCGTTTTCAGCCAGAAGCCGTAGTGCCTTGGCATAACTACGTTCGGTCTCACTGTACCAAGCTACTGAGTTTCTGCAATAGTATGTAAAGTTCTGATAACCTTCCTCGGCGAGTAAACGCAAAAACGTCAATTGCACAGTGCCCACTCCATCGTATGCGATTTTCGCGCCATCACTTAATTTCGAGTACCATTCCGCACCAGCTATCTGACGCCGGGGCACCACTGGCGCTTCGGCCGTATGTGCGTCGGCATGTATGCAAGTTTCACCGCCCGCGGTCATATTGCAGTATACGTAAATTGCATCGTCGGGCATTCCAGCATTTGGATCGATCCAATACCAGCCATCCCCGAATTTCGGATGTGCATAATGTAAGTCACGACACGTGCGTACCGGGTTGTCTTGTGTACCAGTTGGTTTACGCATGCGATCCATCTCCTCACGCATGCTATAGATGGCACTGTACATGTCTACCAATTTACCATTCGGGTTGTCATGATGTGCCGGCTTCTTTTTTCGTTTTCGTTTGGTTTTTTTGTTTGCGTGACCGCTATGAGTGAGTTCGGGTCCCGCAGGTATGCCCATTATTTCGTTAAAATCATCATCATCCTCGAAAGGCACCAAATCTTCTAGGATGTTCACATCACGCCTTCGCCTTGTTTCCGCTTTGGTGCCGGAGTACTGTTGCATTTGGAAAAGCAGTTCGGGTGGTATAAGTGGTACTTCAGCCGGCGGGCCAGGTGGCCCAGCTGGACCCGGTGGTCCCATGTCACCTTTATTTCCAGCTGGTCCTTCGGTTCCCTTCGGTCCAGGTGGCCCGTTTGGTCCTGTTTGTCCTTGCGGTCCATCATTGCCCTTGGGCCCAATAGGTCCCAGTGGCCCTGGCTCTCCCTTACGCCCCTCTGGGCCATGCGGTCCACGCAGCCCACGGTCACCTTTCTCACCTTGGTCACCCTTCAGCCCTACCATACCTAGCTCGCCGCGATGTCCTTTTGGTCCTCGTCTTCCGCGATCACCTTTTGGTCCTGCTGGTCCCTGCTCACCAATACTTCCTTCTTTTCCAGGTACGCCTTCAGGGCCTGGTAGCCCAGTCTCGCCTACTTCACCTGGGAGTCCTATGCTTCCTGGTGGTCCTTGTAATCCTGGTAGACCTTGCGGTCCCAATATTCCTTGTGTGCCTTGTGGTCCCGTATCGCCTTTGTCTCCTTTTTCACCAATCGGACCTGCACTGCCTTGTAAACCTGCTGGTCCTTCGGGTCCTTGCCGTCCGGGTGGCCCAGGCTCACCAATTCTACCTTCTGGACCCATATCTCCTATTGGACCTTGTTCACCTGGCTTACCATCTTCGCCTTCCGGTCCGATATCCCCTTTTGGTCCCATCAAACCAGGCTCCCCGCGTGCTCCTGGATATCCACGTGGCCCCACTGCTCCTTTTGGACCTTCTTGACCTTGTATGCCCTGTCGTCCAGGTGGACCGATTGGCCCAGATTTTCCTTGTTCTCCCTTTGGCCCCGCAGGCCCTGCTTCGCCGGGTTTGCCGGTTGGACCCACTGGTCCTGGCAGCCCTACTGGTCCATCGGAACCAGTTGTACCTTGTGGCCCACGTGGTCCTGGTTTTCCTTGCTGGCCGGGAGCACCTTAAATAAAAAGAAATGATTTACAGTTTTCCTTTAAAAACTTTAACGATACTCATACCTTTCAACCCCCTCCTTCCTTGGTCTCCTGGTGGACCAGGTGGTCCTATTGGTCCCATTAATCCATCATCGCCATGCTCCCCTTTATGTCCGGCTGGGCCGGGTAAGCCTTGTATACCTGGTTTTCCTAAAGGTCCTGGTGGACCAAGTTTGCCGTCCTCACCTTTTATACCTCTATGACCTGGCTCTCCTAACGGCCCTTTTTCTCCTGGTGACCCAGGAGGTCCAGACTCACCACGAGGTCCTTGCGGCCCCGTTGAACCTATTGGTCCCTGAATACAGATACCAAGTATTTTTCAGTCAGCTCTTACAAAATCCGTATATTTGAAACTTACCAGCTCGCCTCTGCTGCCCTTTAAGCCTTTTTCTCCCGGTGGCCCAGTTTCACCTTTGTCGCCGTCTTCACCAGGCGTTCCCTGCGGACCCGGTGGACCAGGTAAACCTCGTAATCCCGTTAAACCATCTCTTCCAGCTGGTCCAATTGGCCCCTTCTCTCCTGGTTCGCCTTTGGCACCCGGTGAACCCACACTGCCAGGTGGTCCGGCATTACCTGGTGCGCCTTGTGCACCAGGATTTCCTGGTTCTCCTGTCTGTCCTTTATCACCTTGGTATCCTGGAGCACCTAATAAACCTTGTTCGCCTTTTAGACCGGGTAGTCCAGGCTGCCCTTGATGACCGCGCTCACCAGGAAAACCGGGCAATCCGGTGGGGCCTTGCGGTCCTGGCATTCCTATTGGTCCAATTGGTCCGTGCGGACCTTCTTTTCCTGCCTCACCGGGTAAACCGGCTTCCCCTGGCAATCCCGGTAAGCCAGGAGCTCCAGATTCACCGATAGGACCCACATCACCCGGTGCACCACGTGGGCCAATAACACCTGGCTCACCTGGTGGCCCAGGTTTACCAGGTTCTCCCTAAAATAGTTTTATTTGTTATAAATAACTTCGGGAATTTTGAAGATTTACTAATTGTACTTACAGGTTGTCCGCGTTCTCCTGGTGGGCCCATCACACCATTCTTGCCATCTGCTCCCGGTGAACCTGGCAATCCGATGAAACCACGAGGGCCCTCCGTACCTTGTGGACCAGTTTCGCCTTGCAGTCCGGGCGCACCTGGTTGTCCGGTATCTCCTTTTGGGCCTGGATTACCATCACTACCACGCCTTCCTCTCGAACCACGAAAACCTCTAGGACCCATTTCACCACGTTCACCAGCCTGTCCTTGCAATCCTCGCTCGCCTTTCATACCCGCTGGCCCTGTAGAACCAGTTGCACCCTTTTCACCTTTATCTCCGGAAGGACCTGGGTAACCTTGAAATCCTTGTGGCCCTTGTTTACCTTTTTCACCTGTTAAGCCTTGTGCGCCTGCTTCACCTCTTGGACCTTCGAAACCTTTAGGCCCTTCGGGGCCTTCCGGACCTGGGCTACCAGAAGGTCCCGTGGGACCGCGCTCTCCAGGCAGGCCAGCATCACCTTTTTCTCCATCCAAGCCTCTGCTACCATCATCGCCTTTATCACCAGGTGAACCACGTAATCCATCATCACCTTTGAGACCCCTAGGACCAGGGAAGCCTACAGGTCCTTGCCCGCCCTGCATGCCTTGATCGCCTTTTGGTCCTATAGCACCTGGTGTACCAGCACTACCGGGAGCTCCATCGGCACCAGGTAAGCCAGGCAGGCCAGGTTTTCCTGGTGGGCCAGCTATACCAGGTTGACCAAGATTACCTTGTGGTCCGGGTGCACCTGGAGGACCATTTGGGCCTATCTGACCCGCTGGTCCTGCTGGTCCCGTTAAACCCGTACTGCCTTTTGCACCTTGTGGACCTTCTGCACCCTGTAAGCCTGGATTACCCGCAGGACCTGGGAAGCCACGTGGTCCGGGAAATCCTCGAGGACCCTATTAAAATTCGAGAGTAATTGAAGTGAAACGTTTCTTATGCGCACAACTTACCAACTCTCCCGGTAAACCAGGTAACCCGGGTGGACCTTCTTCTCCTGGATGACCCTCCACGCCCTGTTGACCTTTTTCACCTGTCAGACCCGGCATACCGCGATGGCCTTTTTCGCCCGGCAAACCAATTGGACCCATAGGACCCACTTCACCTTTGGGCCCTTGTGGTCCCACCGCTCCACGTTCTCCATCTCTTCCAGATCGGCCACGCCTTCCATCACGTCCCGTCGGGCCAGCAGGTCCACGCAGACCACGTAAGCCCTGTCGAAAATAAATATTCTAAACGTTAGGTCAATATGCTAAAAAATGTCAGTTGTACACAATTTATGTTACCGGCTCGCCAACATCGCCAGGCTCTCCTTTATCACCACGCTGGCCAGGCACTCCTGGTGGACCTGGCAAACCTGTGAGACCCATAGGACCTTCAGGACCGCGCAAAGTCATCTATAAATGAGGCAATAAGTTAAATAAATGTGGGGACTGAAAGGTAATTGGAGGCTTGCCATGTGCTGTGATATCATCTGTCGTAGTGCTTCAGCTTGAGAGTCGGGTCCTTTTTCATTGCCACCTTGCGTGGTCTGAAAAGAAGAAATACAAATATGAACGTCTCGGAATGTAATGCCTTCACAATAATTACTTACAGGCACTACGAATACATGTCCCGGTGGTCCTTGTATACCTGGAGTGCCTGCCAAACCATCACGACCAGCTTCACCTTTCGCACCTGGTTCACCTGGTGGCCCAGGTGTGCCCGTATATCCTCTGGGCCCCGGATAACAAATCGTATTACCCCCACTTAGATCATATCCAGGGTCCGTAGCATTGGTGTCGGGTTGATCACCTCTTCGTCGGTATTTTCTCCGATTTTCGTTAGTATTATTAATTTCGGTACCATTGCTAACAGTTGAAGTTGCATTGTGTTCAGTGCTATGCTCCAAATTACTCACTGGTGCGGGTGTCGTAATATCAAAAAAAACATTTAAGTCCGCTCCTTCATTTCCTTCGACAGCATAATCTTCAAAGTCGCTCTCATCGAACTCTGCAGATCCAATTGGTAATGCAGCGCTTGCACCACTAGTACCAGCGCCTGACACAGCATTACTTCCAATTACATATCCATTACCTGCACTACCCACAACCCCATAAGCATTCAATCCCTGTTCGCTACGAGCTCCACCATTTTGAAGGTTTCCGCCAGCTAAAGGCTGAGATCCATACGTATGAGAACTGGTATACTCATAGGTTGGTGCATTTACTTGAGCTGTGCCACTAACACCAGTTGTTCTCCTTCCATTAATATCTATACCAAGTGCGGCTTTACTCGAGTCCATAATGCCTTCTAAACCTTCACCACCACTATTGCCATCTCTACTGCTCGATGAAGACCATGACCAGCTGCCACCTATGCCACCACCTCTACCATCCCCAGCGTTGCTAAATTGTTCCATTGTGTAGCTTGCTTGTTGCGCGCAAGGTGTGGCATACTTCGTACATACCTCATAACCCGCCTCGGCTCTATTAACCACAGCCATTAATTGCACATCACCAGTAAAGAAACCATCATCATTTGTCATTTGTACCCCTGTAAGTATTAGGCCATTTGTGGCAATCGTACTACCACGTGAACGTTCCAAGCGCCTTGTCACCTGTTTCGTACAATCCAGTACCAAAGTTGCTGCTGTTCCCTTTACGCTCACACCAATGCGATGCCATCCCGTGTCGCTAATACCAATACCAAAATTAATTGCATTACGTTGATTGAATGTCGCATCCACTTGCTCATAACTTAGCGTTATCTCTTTGCCGAGGCTGAGCGAGAGTACCTCTTCACTCTCGTCCGAATAGATGGTGAAGACTGGCGATTTTGTTGGATTTGTTTGATTGCTGCGCAGAGTCAATATAATTGAAAAGTCCGTAGGGAAGCCATGTGGAAAGGCTTGTGCAGTTTGCACGGTTAATATGGCGTCTTTGGAGATCCGGAAAGCCGGGGAGCTATGTGCCTGGTACATGTTTCTTTCAGTTCCGCACATACCCGGCACACCAGTGACACCGGATGGTAGATCCGATAAACCGAATTCGCTAATTAAGTCCACAAAGCCATCTGAAAGTAGAAAATGAAAATGAATTCAAATATCTTAAAAATAATGAAATAAGTTCTGGGCTCGAAGTTGTCACAATAAGTTCATATCTTTACAACTCGGAGAACTTCAGGGAATAGCTCTAAACATTTGAGGTAAGGGGCGAGTTTTTTGTATTTTGACTGCCAAGATAGGATACTATTTTCCAGATAAGTCAGAATACAGTCTCGACCTAGATTTAAAAGTTGATGAAATAGAACGGCCCGGGTTAACCGAACTCCATTAAGAATTGGACATTTCTCTCTTTGTCTTGATTTACGGCCAGAAGGTCCCTTTATTCGCACGGTATACAAGGATATGCGCATAATCCGTGACGTTTACTTTAAAGTAGGTTTAAGAGTTTGACTTGTTGAAGATAGACTGCAGTCATAAATATTTACTATACCTGGTACAAAGAAGGTATCTGATTGCTATCTTCTTGAGTGCATATGCTTCCCACCGTTTTTTTAAAAACATCTCTAGGCAATTTTGGTTTTGAAGCAAACCGTTGTGCCATCTTCACTGTCCTTAATTTTTACTTTCCGAAAAAATTTAGCTTGCAGGATAAAACGACGCGGTTCTTTACTGAACGAAGTGTAACTTGCGACCATATGACACCATCTAAGAGTGCGCTGCGAGTATAGCCTCGAAAGTTCTTTAGGAAAATATCATATAGGGTTCATATTGATGCGGCTTATTTTTGGGACTGATTCCGAAAAGCTTTGGTATTGTTCTCGGCATCATTTTTGGACTATTACGGAAACATTTTATTATTTTCCGCATCATTTAAGTACTATTTTGGGAAGGTTTACCGATTGTTATCGGAACTCGGAGCTGTGTCCAACTTTAGAGTTTTGGGACCGTTTCAGGATCATTTCGATCGGATCGAGACTATTATTATATGAATGCCTACTGAAGATTACGGGATTGCGTTTGCTATCATATGGCGGTGATAACGGGGTAATGTTTGAACTGTTTCGAAATTGTTGTCGAATTCAGAATTTTTTTTGTCATGATTTCAAGACATTTCGATATCTTCGCGGCTGGAAATGTAGCGAAAATATCATTTTATGACTGTCTCTGAAGAATGTTATCATGTGGCTACAGTTTAAGTATAGTTTTGGAACTTTTGGCGTTATATTGGGACTATATTGGAGTAATTACTTCATGCTTGTTATCCCTTGCAACAGTTCTTTTTAAATCGTTGAAACTCTTGAGTCTTTTCGACTTCAATAAAAAGGAAGAGCTCATGTGTGGCTGGTCTTTCGGTTCACAAATTCATACATAGATGTAACAGAAATCACTGTATGAGATTTTATGACAAGTCTATGACTACTAAGACCTTTTCTTATTATCTTAGCCATTCCGTGGCGTCAGTGATTTTCAAGGTAAATATTCTGCAAAAGTTCATTTCATCAAGAAAGATACAGCACGAGCATACTGTACTCAGTTAACTCTTTTTATTTGATTGAATATAAAACAAGTAGGGAAGTCTAAGTCCGGGTGTAACAGAACATTACATACTCAGCTGGGAGCTTTGGAGACAAAATAAGGGAAAATTACCATGTAGGAAAATGAACCTCGGAATGTGTTTGTATGACATGGGTATCAAATGGAAGGTACTAAAGAGTATTTTAAAAGTGAGTGGGCCATAGTTCTATAGGTGGACGCCATTTCGGGATATCGCCATAAAGGTGGACCAGGGGTGACTTTAGAATGTGCTTTTACGATATGGAATCAAACGAAAGGTGTTAATGAGTATTTTAAAAGGGAGTGGGCCTTAGTTCTATAGGTGGACGCCTTTTCGAGATATCGCTATAAAGTCGGACCAGGGGTGACTCTAGAATGTGATTTTACGATATGGGAATCAAATGAAAGGTGTTAATGAGTATTTTAAAAGGGCGGGGCCTTAGTTCTATAGGTGGACGCCTTTTCGAGATATTGCCATGAAGGTGGACCAGGGGTGACTCTAGAATGTGTTTTTACGATATGGGTATCAAATTAAAGGTGTTAATGAGCATTTTAAAAGGGCGGGGCCTTAGTTCTATAGGTGGACGCCTTTTCGATATATCGCCATGAAGGTGGACCAGGGTGACTCTAGAATGTGTTTTTACGATATGGGAATCAACTGAAAGGCGTTAATGAGTATTTTAAAAGAGAGTGGCCTTTAGTTGTATATGTGAAGGCGTTTTCGAGATATCGACCAAAATGTGGACCAGGGTGACCCGGGACATCATCTGTGGGATACCGCTAATTTATTTATATATGTAACAGTATTCCTGCAAATATTCCAAGGGCTTTTGATTTCACCCTACGGAACTTTTTTTTTATTCTACTTAATATGTCACACCCATTTTACAAAGTTTTTTCTAAAGTTATATTTTGCGTCAATAAACCAATCCAATTACAATGTTTCATCCCTTTTTTCATATTTGGTATAGAATTATGGCATTTTTTTTTTATTTTTCGTAATTTTCGATGTCGAAAAAGTGGGCGTGGTTATAGTCGGATTTCGGCCATTTTTTATACCAAGATAAAGTGGGTTCAGATAAGTACGTGAACTATGTTTAGTAAAGATATATAGAGTTATCAAGTTATCGTGTTAAGGGCCGAGCGGAAGGACAGACGGTGGACTGTGTATAAAAGCTGGGCGTGGCTTAAACCGATTTCGCCCATTTTCACAGAAAACAGTTATCGTCATAGAATCTATGCCCCTACCAAATTTCACAGGTGTTGGTTAATTTTTGTTCGACTTATGGCATTAAAAGTATTCTAGACAAATTAAATGAAAAAGGGCGGAGCCACGCCCATTTTGAAATTTTCTGTTATTTTTGTATTTTGTTGCACTATTATCATTACTGGAGTTTAAAGTTGACATAATTTACTTATACACTGTAAGGATATTCAATTTTTTGTTATTATTTGACTTAAAAAAATTTTTTTTTGTAGTGGGCGTGTTCGTCATCTGATTTTGCTAATTTGTATTAAGCACACATATAGGAATAGGAGTAACGGTCTTGCCAAATTTCACCATGATATCTTCAACGACTGCCCAATTACGGCTTGCAAAACTTTCGAACTACCTTCTTTCAAAAGTGGGCGGTGTCACGCCCATTGTCCAAGATTTTACTAATTTTCTATTCTACGTCATAAGGTCAACCGACCTACCAAGTTTCATCGATTTATTCGTATTTGGTAATGAATTATCGCACTTTTGGGTTTTTCGAAATTTTCCATATCGAAAAAGTGGGCGTGGTTATAGTCAGATTTCGTTCATTTTAAATAGCGATCTGAGATGAGTGCCCAGGAACGTACATACCAAATTTCATCAAGATACCTCAAAATTTACTCAAGTTATCGTGTTTACGGACGGACGGACGGACGGGCGGACGGACATGGCTAATGAATTTCTTTTTTCGCCCAGATCATTTTGATATATAGAAGTCTATATCTATCTTGATTAGTTTATGCCGTTACGGATTACCGTTATGCGAACAAAGTTAATATACTCTGTGAGCTCTGCTCAGCTGAGTATAAAAAATTGGATCACGCTAATCGACCTTCATCAGCGCTGCAGCGTATGAAGCTGTGAGAGTGACGTGACGTCAATGCCACATCAATTGGTCATTGGCATAGAAAAATCACAAAATTGCATACATTCGTCACATTTTACATGTAACAAGATGACAGTGATAAGTAAATGAAAACATCAATAACTGGCAAATCAGTTCGACCGATAATGCAATATATGCGTACGCATCTTAATTGTTTTGCCTCGCTCAGCTGTGAAGCTCAAACGATGAAAGTTTTTGTGTGATACTGCTTTTCAATTGAAAAACGCTGCTAATGGGTTTTGCATTAATAAATAATTGGAACAATGTATATTTATTTATGTATGAATATAAGATTGGCCCAGTAGAAAATTGGACCAGCCCTAGACTAATTGACGACAGTACTAGGTTAGATTAAGTGGTAGATGCCCTGTAGGAGAAACTCACTTGTACAGCATAAAGGTCCGTTGTGATACCACACAAAATAACGGTGACGTAAGCCATAGCTACTTAGAGAGTGGTTGAGTTACGATATAGTTTCGAATGAGGCCGATCTTAACCTTGGATAAATCTTTCGGAGATCCAAGTGAGTCAAGCGCAAAATGACTCGATGATTCCACCTCATCATGTTCTTCCTGCCGCAGCAGGATGAGGTTTCCACTCAGGACTCGAGGACCATATATGCAGGAGCAGACCACAGGTGGCCAGCGGAATGCCTAAATATCCACAGTCATATTCATCCTGCTCAGTTGTACCGATGCGGGCTAACAGTTGCCCGGGATAGAAATATTGTTCGGGACCCAGATAACCTTAATGATAAAATATTTCGATGCAATCGCAAGCGAGGTCAGACATTTCCACACCACCCTCGAGCGCACTATAGTTGAACTCAAGGCATTGATAGCCACTTGGCTATCGGAGTAGATGTTAAATTCCCTAACCTTAGTAGCACTGGATAGCATTCCATCTTCCGTATCCTTAACAGCGGCAGCCTCCGCTTGGAAAACGCTGCAGTGATCAGCCAACTAATCAGTGCTACTTCTAACCTAATAGAAGATCAGTACTCTCAGCTGGCCACTTTTACACGAGAACGTAATGGGCAAGAGCCCAATACTTTCCCTCGCAAATTGTTGTCTGCCGGTTGTATGCAGATAGTTCAAAGATAGTTTAGCTTTGACCATTTTGCTAATATTTAGAGCGTCGTCGCCATGACTAGTTCGTTTTGGGGTGGTTTTCTGGACAGGCAAACAGAGATTAGATAAATATAGTGCAGGCGATTGACACTTTAAAAAAAAAAAAACAAATAATTAACCTAGCGGATAGCTCCAGAATATTGGCTGTCCGGATTATTTCGAGACTTTTCCGGATAGTTTCGGGACTATTTCCAAACATTTGCCGTATTACCTTTCTTTGATCAATGGGACCGTTTCAAGACTATTTCGGGATGATTTCAGCACTATTACCGGTTCGTTTCTGTACGATATCAAACAATATTTGTATCATTTCGCGTTTATTTCGGGACTATTTCGCAATTGCTTGTAGAGGAAGAGTAAAGGTAAAAGTAAGATTAGGAAGAATGATGTCAGAAATTAGTAAAAAGGGGTTTAAATTAAGAGTAAGAATAATATAGGGATAATATTAAGAGTAATAGTCATAGTTAGACTTGGATAAGAGCAAGAGCAGGAAGAATAAGAGGAAAAACGTGAAGATATACGGAATAATAATAAAAGGGATAGGGAAGTTGAATGGGCCGATTAAGGTAAACTAGAAAATGCAGAGTGGAGAGGAAATAAGAGAGGGAGAAAAGAGTTAGCCAGAGGAGAGGCAGGTGGATAGATAGAGAAAGGCGGAAACATGTCCCTCGATTTTGATCATACGACTATTTCATTTTTGTCTAAACGCTTCCAAGGATAGCCAGAGCTGTTAAAAATTAAGCTTTGATAGGCGACATATTTTTTTTCAGAAAGGTATTAATACAGTATTTTTTTATGATACTGAAAAAATCAATGGCGCAGATAATCAATGGATAAGATGAAAAGCAATAAGTAGAATTATGAGAGTGAGAATTGTGAAATGCGACTCCATTTCATAATAATGACCTCATCTGTCAGATTTTATTGCGTCATTTTTTGAAGAGTGCAACTTTTTCTGTATTTCAAGAAATATTTTTTAAAATTTATTTGAAAAATTAAACAAACGGTTGTTTTTAATATTTTCAATAATTAAAAAACTTTTTTAGAATAAATTAAAACGAAATTTCAAAAAGTTGCATGAATAGAATTGTCGCGTGTAAATTTAATGCGAAACTTCAAAAAAGAAGTTTACGATAATCAGCAGCCAAACTTTTTGTGTGTAAACAGCGACTTAGAAAAAGTCCGAATCGCTCGAAAAAAAAAAATAAAAAAAGAATTTTTCGGGGGGTTAAAAATATTTCCAAATTTCAACGATATAGGTGATGGAAAATCCATCAACAGAGGTGACATAGATTGACTCTTACACAGAGCTGTAAAACTGTACAATAATTTGAAATTTTAAATCATTGATTTAAGAATGCTTGCTCTTCATTCATTCATTCCTTGTTAAGGAATGTGGCTTAAAAGTCAACCCATTCTTCATTCAGTAGTGGAAGAAAAGACTGAAATCCTGAAATCATTCGAAGAAAGAATGAAGTAATTGAATGAAACACAAATATTTTTCAACACAGAATAAGCATTCAAATGAATGCAGCCTTTGCTGTGTGCACACACTTTTCTAGTACCAATCAATTATGAAAAATGTCGTACAAGCACAAAACCCGCTCAAATATCACATGGTTGCATTTAATTAAAGTCACTTAAAAATATCAACACAAAAATTTAATTATTGTCCGTAATGACCAGTTTATTGGTTATTTAAATCGTAATAAAGCACAAAGAAGTTCACTGGAAAAGTATTTATTGAAATTTTCCTAAAAATTTAATAATAAAAAAAGCAAATACCAAATATTCCAACATACCTGTTTTCTCTTTGTGGGAGGGAAATTAATAACCTCTGAAGAGTTTCTACCAATTTTTGTGGCACAGATGAAAGAAAATGGGGAAGGTGACTGAGGTGAATAGAAAAAGCCTGTAGGACGATTTAGGAAGCTCCAACGAATCTACATCAATTACATTTAAATGACTTAAACTCAAGTATCTGTTTTTGTTATATGATCGACAAAAAATAACCACAATTTACTCTATTTGGTCAATGCACAATGTGTTCATTTACATAATCCATTTTACAACAATAGCAAAATAAGTATAGGAGATATAGTAACATTTTGACACATAGCAAAAAAGCAATAGATTGTCTTTGCGAAGTTTCAGCAAAATTCATATTTTTGGACACCTTTACATAATCAAGAGCCCTATGCTTTAATATAAGCAAGGTATCCGCGAGATATACCTAAAAAGGAGACCAGTCAACCCACAAGACCCTCACATTTTTTGATCTTACACGATTAGTAAAAGAAAAATCAACCCAATTACGAAGTATAAAAAATCTCCTACGAAGTAGTATTTCTTATATGTCTTATGTTTGGACACCATGAAGATGATTTAAGACTTTCTAGTTTTATAATAAACTACTTGAATAATTAGAATTCTATTGACCAGTTTTACGCCTTTTTTGCACCCAACTCCTAAATTGATTTAACATATCTGATGGCAATGAAAGTATACCAAAAAATAACCTTGGGGAAAAAGTATTTAGTACTGAATGGAAAAAAGGTGTGCATTCATTTCAAGTTTACATTCAATAAAGATTGGGAATGGTTCCTACATTCACACCCTATATTGAATTATATTTTACCATTCAATAACACACACACTGGCTTTGAATTGAAAGTATTTTAAGTCATTCACGAATGGAGATTTATAATATGCCACCAAAAAATCACGATTTTTAAAAGAATGCTGAGAGAATACACACTCAATTGATTCAGTCTTTTTACAGCTCTGCTCTTACAAATTGCATGTATGCAATACAATATCCATGTACGTCATCCGTACCATATCCATCAATTTGACATATGTACTTCCTATTATATGCGGCTTCATACGAGACAAGCAAACTTTATGACAGATATAAATTTATGAAAACTGTCATTCAATTCATTGAAAGACAATTTTAACACTCGCTGGTGATGCCTTTTCCGATATCATCATTAGCGACATAGTTTGCGCGCAATCTGTTTGGCAAATTAGGAACAAATCGTTTGTCGGTGGAATTTGCCGCCTTTTTAATGGCTCTTTTGACATACTTACTTCCGATTGGTGTAATGAATGGAATTATTTATAAATCAATTTTTTATGTTGATATATGTACATACTAAGATAAATGTAATTTTTTTGATTCTAATACAAGAAGGATTCAGTCTTCTTCTAACAGGGATTCTTTTTATTTTGATTTCTCACTTCAATGATACTCACCTTCATTTGATTGCGCTGCCACTGTAGTCACTAATCCCAAAACAGCTAGTAAAGTTACGATCTGTAAGCCATTTAAGTTTTTTCGACGTGTAAAAATTAAAGAAATCCATGGGAAAATCATATTTTGTTCAACTGTAGATGCCGAACTGATTCACCGCAATATTTGGTGAATCGAGCGCATCAAAACCATAAATTTTATTTTTTTTTTGTTTAATTTTAGAAAGTTTCACAAATTTGTTGAATTTAAATTGCACTGCATTTTTGAGGTTGATTTCGTTGGCTGCTTAAGAAGTGAAAGTTGAGTAAAAAAATATCTAAAATAAATAAGTATTGAAAAGGACCATCTGACCAGTAGTTGAAGTTTACTCTAATTTGTTTAAGTGAATTAACAACAGCGAACACAAAAATAGCAGCAACTTTTTGTTTTCAGATTTCATTAAATAAGTTTTTATTTGCGTTATTTTATTTTATTTATTTTATTTATTTATTTATTTATTTACTTATTTATTTCATTTATTTAATGATAAAAATTATTAGTACAATAAGATTTGAGGTCCTTTATAGTACAACATGAAACGAAAGATAGTTATAAGTAGTAGCACAAAAAGAAACTAAACAGTTACATGATACTGGTATAAACAGATATATATAATATATATTATATATATTGTAAGCCTATCCATAAAAGCTAAATTGTAATTTATTCTAGTATCGTGATCAAATACACGGCCAGTCTACATACTATTAGCAGAAAAATAGTTATAGATAACATTCTTATAGTTGCTCCTGCTTATACTATTTCTTATAGCATTGGGAATAGAATTCCAGGTACGTATAGTGTTCACGAAGAATAGTCTAGTCGGCGCAACAGATTTAAATGTGGGTACTATAAGGTCGTTTGAACGAGCGGATCTTGTGAAAGAAAGCTTATTATAAAGATATAAGGGCGTCTTAGTGAACGTGAGTCGGAAAAGGAAAATACAGCTCCTGGCTTTGAAATAGTCGGATATTTGACATCCCAGAAGGCTAGATTTCCAACGGGATATGTGGTCGAACTTCGAAAGTCCATACACATAGCGTGTTATATGGTTAAAGGCCACGTCTAACCTATGAGCCGAGTGCGAATCTAGCTTATTATATATCAACTCGGAATATATCAAATAAGGTAAAATTAGTTGGACAGCCAATTTATGGCGAATGTTACGAGCCATACACCCTTCCTATAGCCTGGTTAACGTGGTCAACACAAGTCAAACTGGAGTCGACTACAAAGCTGAGGTTTGTAATTTTACTCACCAGTTTAATTTGGTCGGTACCAATAAAAATCTGTGGAATACCCCTCTCAGCCAACTTTCTTTTTATATAGGCAAGACGTAAGTTTTATTTGCGTTAAGACGAAGCCCGTTGTTATTAGCCCAATGGAAAATTTCTGAGGTGTCAGTATTAAGTTTAGAACAGAGATCATCGACGTCACCAATACGGCTAGAAAGGTAAAGCTGGACATCGTCTGCATAAGCGTGCATAGTAACAAATTTACATACTGTAAAAATGTCATTGATAAATAAGCTAAACAGCAACGGCCCAAGAATTGACCCCTGAGGCACACCGCAGACTATTGCACTAAGTCGTGACATTTGGGACCCTATAATTACCCGTTGGTATCGGTTGGCTAAATAGCTTTTATTTAACGCCAATGAATTGTCACTAAAACTAAAGTAGGACTTCAGCTTAGCGTAGAGCAAATGGTGGTCTACTGACAACATAAAAATTACGCTTTTCACATCTGATAACGGAAGTTGCTCTGTTCCTGGCGGCTTTGAACGAATTCCAGTTAGACTGGTAAAGGTTTGCTTTCCATTTAGATAAAGCCTTGTTACGCGCCTTGATTGCTGCCAACACTCTAGGCATGAACTAGGGCGACACCGATGATTTTCTCTTACCAAATCGCTCGGGGACATGCTTGTTAAAAATACTAAGCAGATTCTCATTTAGGAACTCAAGCTTATCATTAACACTACTAAAATACCAAATTATGAAAAAACTTTTATGAATTTTGTTATTGAAACTATGGAAACCAGTCTCAAACATAGTTTCAAAAAAATTTTAAATTCGTAAAATTTTAAACAAATTTCGAACTTTTTATTTTGAGTTCTGAGAATTTGTTTAATAAAAATTCGTTTGCCTACACATCATCATTCATCATTCTGTATTGATACTGGTGTTATGGTAGATCTCTCTATCCACTCAGCCATTCGAACGCCTCGCTTCACGTTTTGTAATTTTTTTTCTAAGTATTGCGTTTTTGTTGCTATTCATTTTTATATATAATTTGGTATATAGATATGTATATACTATATGTTTTCAAACCAAAATTATGGGGAATATTTTTAGGCTCGTTCAACAGAACTTCATTTCGAGCTCAAAACTCAGCATCCAAAAAGCTAGCTGATGGAGACGTGAAGTTCAGAAACCTAATAACCATCTCCGTGTGCAAATTTGGTATTTTTTTCGAATAGCAATAACAAACGAAATTTGTGTATAGCAATATAATACCAATTTCATACAGAAGCTTAATGAAATAATTAGTCAAGTTTTCTACATTAAAGCCTTAATTGAACTCAATCTTCCATACAAAATAAAAATTCTTAATTATCTCATTATTGCTTTATTGAATGCCTAATCGAGTGAAAAATCCAGGGGGCTTTACTTGTTGCCTCGAATGTTATTGTCAATGTAACAAATGACAATCAAAAATAAATTATTTTCAATAATTTACGAAAAATAGAAACACCAGAAAAAATTCAAAATTTAATTTTCACTGCATTTGCTGCAAAAGATAATATGGCTTTTTGGAAAATAGGCACATATTTGGTTAGGTGCAACATTTATGGGTAGTTGCGCATGCAATTGATTTTGATTGTATTTATAGTTAAGAAGGAAACGGCTGCTTTCCATTTTAATTATTTTTTGTAAAAACGAAATATTTTTTGGGGCTCCTGACAGATGTTCGCTTAATGAAGCAAAAGGCCCTGTATGAAAATGGAAAATTAATTATTTCATTGAATAAAATTGTGATTCGATTAAGTTTCTGTGTGAAAGCGGTATAAGCCTGTACCGCTAATCAAAATACAAATTTGATAAAAATAGCCACTATTATTTTTCTGCTCCCTGCTGTACTTATTGCAATAAGCGCCAGATATTTATGTACAAATCTCTATAAATCTGTATGTGTAAACATAGTATATATGTATGTATATGTACATTATATTTTTTGTAAACCCATTTTCCTTACTTTAGCTAGTTTATTTTTAGCGCCATTGACACAATTTCTTCATTTCTGATAAGAATACACAACTAATCACTTCCTTGCGCTGATGTAAGGTAAGGTGGTGACTGCACTGTAAATATGTGGAGGCATTAAGATTAATTCATTTTGGCACTCGCTTCTCAGCGTCAAAATTACAGAAATATAATTTATCAGTATATTAAAAAAAATTAAAATAAAATAAAATAAAATAAATTTTGGTTTGATAAGGATCAAACCGGCCGGCAAACAACTGGCACATATGTGAACCTCTGTGTAGATGTACATATCTATGTATGTAGGTCGATTACATTACAGGCATTTGAAACATCAGCTGTTTCTAGCAGTTGGGCAAAATATATATATATACATTAGACTGGGTCGAAAAAATATGTAGTTTTCAAAGTCCGCTCCAACATTTTAATCGAAGTTGGTTAAGAAGCTCTCAGCATAATACTTTTCTTAAATTTTTGTTCTATAAACCGTTTAATTTAGGCTAACCCATTCTGGTAAACAGACATAGTACCCATGTACGTGCTTTTATCGTGACGAGATTATTTGACATTCGACATTTAGAATTGATACGTCATTATCTTAGTCTTGGAAAGCTGCATATTTGCTTTTAATGCCCTTTAGTGCTGGGGGATGTTTTCATATGATTAGCTCAGCTGATCCAGCTTTACCCCACTACTCCTAAAAGAATGAATTTTGTTTTACCAAAGCAAAGTCTTTCAAAATTCATAACAGTGTTTTTTTTTCTCTAATATCAATAACAAAAGAATTGTATAAAGCAATATGCGCATGTCTCGCTAATTAAACCAACAAAGAAGTTATAGCACTTTTAATGTTATTTGTAGATACTAATCAAGCAGACTCTGACAACCTTTACAGGTTTTATTTGCGACCCAGTCTAATGTATATATGCCCATCATGATAACGCGTTCCCAAAAATATTTATGTGCAATTCTGCTGTAGTTTTAGTTCCGTGGTAATAAAAAAAGCCATCCATTTAAAAAAAAAAATCGGATGCGATGTTAAGTGAAAAAGCAACTCAAAAATAATTTTCGTTATTCTTGCTTCTAAAAAGTTTAATAATTGATAACACTATGAACTTTTTTAAGCAAATACGTTGTCTTTATCACAATAAAATTCATTCATTGAGTAAAATAAAGAAGTATTTTGAAAGCGTTACTAAAATATTAAGTAAATATGAAGTACTGAATAAAAAAACAAAATGTTTGAGTAAGTACTTGCAAAATATTTTAAACTTAAATTTAGTTCAAATATAAGCCAAGTCTAACCTAAATGAATTAAGAAATAGAAGTTTATTCTTAGTTGACCTCAATTTTGTAAAGATGTCCAAACATAGTTTTATAAAAAACTGAAAAAAATTAGATGAAGAAAAAAAAGTTTTTTGTAAATAAAGTTAATAGCAATGTTTTTCAAAATTTTATTGTATTTAAAAACTGTTTTTGTTATTTCCCAGCCGCGAGTCGCACTAATTCCAAACTAGCAGCACAGAGCTATCTCGTTAAACGCCGGTACCTAGTTGTCATACTGTCCGCTCGCAGTGCTTTCAACTAACACTTTGAACACTACGATGTCCTACAAAATGGCAATGATCTACCTTAACATAACACCTTTAATGTGAAGCTGGTGCTTTGCTTTGCGTGATTGTCTCAAACTTTCGCTGTTGGTTTTATTTTTAATTGTAACAAGTTTAAAAATAATACTACTAATTTTTTTCCAAAATGTCCTTTAAATATAATTTCTAGCTTCATTTTTTGTTCAAAACTTTTTTTTTATTTATGGTTTTTTTTTATTATTCTTCATGTAAAAGTTATTCTTTGTGTTTATTATAAGTCTCGTTTTTTGACACTCTTAATATTAATTATTATTAATTATAACAATTTTCAAAACATTTTTTACATAAATGTTTTTTAATTTTATTTTTTTTTTTGTCCAGTTTTGTTAAACAATTTTTTTTTAAGATTTATTGATTATACTTATATTATTCGTTTTTATTTTTAAATTAAGGACACTAAAATTCTTTCGTTAAAAAATATTATTTTTATTTATTTTAAATATTTTTTGAAATCGTAACATTTTTTATAATTTTTATAAAAAATTAATTCAACCTTTGTTGTTGATTTTTCCGATAGGGTAAATGTTTTTAAAAGAGATAACGGAAAATCGCTCCAAAATAATTATAAACAAATTTAACATGATAACTTTATTTTGAAAAATAATGCTTACTAAATTAAATTTTGAATAAGAAAAATACAGTTTTTTTTAATTTTTGGTATCTAGTTTTAATAAACTAGAAACTTTGGCGGAAACTTCGAATTTAAAATTTTTTAAAACTTAATACAACTTTAAAATTATAAATAAATAAAAAACAAGTAAGGAAGGCTAAGTTCGGGTGTAACCGAACATTACATTCTCAGTTGAGAGCTGTGGAGACAAAGTAAGGGCAAATCACCATGTTGTAAAAAGAACCTAGGGTACCCCTGGAATGTGTTTGTATGACATGTGTATCAAATGGAAGGTATTGAAGAGTATTTTAAGACGAAGTGAGCCATAGTTCTATAGATGGACGCCATTTAGGGATATCTCCATAAAGATGGACCAGGCCTGAATTTGTTTGTACGATATGAGTATCAAATGAAAGATGCTAATGAGTATTTTAAAAGGACGTGGGCCTTAGTTCTATATGTGGACGCCTTTTCAAGATATCACTATAAAGGTGGACCACGGGTGACTCTAGAATATGTTTGTACTATATGGGTATCAAATGAAAGGTGTTAATGAGTATTTTAAAAGGGAGTGGGCCTTAGTTCTATAGGTGGACGCCTTTTTGGAATATCGTTATAAAAGTGGACCAGGGTTGACTCTAGAATGCGTTTGTACAATATGGATATCAGACGAAAGGTGTTAATAAGTGTTTTAAAAGGGAGTGAGCCTTAGTTCTATGGGTGGACGCCTTTTCGGGATATCGCCATAAACGTGGACCAGGGGTGACTCTAGAATGCGTTTGTACAATATGGGTATCAAATGAAAGGTGTTAATGAGTATTTTAAAAGGGCGTGGGCCTTAGTTCTATAGGTGGACGCCTTTTCGAGATATCGCCATAAAGGTGGACCAGGGGTGACTCTAGAATCTGTTTGTACATGTGGGTATCAAATGAAAGGTGTTAATGAATATTTTAAAAGGGCGTGGGCCTTAGTTCTATAGGTGGACGCCTTTTCGGGATATCGCCATAAAGGTGGACCAGGGGTGACTCTAGAATTTGTTTGTACGATATGGGTATCAAATGAAAGGTGTTAATGAGTATTTTAAAAGGGAGTTTGCCTTAGTTCTATAGGTGGATGCCTTTTCGAGAAATCGCCATAAAGGTGGGCCAGGGTGACTCTAGACTTTGTGTGTAAGATATGGGTGTCAAATTAAAGGAGTTAATGAGTCTTTTTAAAAGGGAGTGGGCCTTAGTTATATAGGTGGTCGCCTTTTCGTGATATCGCCATAAAGGTGGACCAGGGGTGACACTAGAATATTTTTGTACGATATGGGTATCAAATGAAAGGTGTTAATGAATATTTTAAAAGGGCGTGGGCCTTAGTTCTATAGGTGGACGCCTTTTCGGGATATCGCCATAAAGGTGGACCAGGGGTGACTCTAGAATTTGTTTGTACGATATGGGTATCAAATGAAAGGTGTTAATGAGTATTTTAAAAGGGAGTTTGCCTTAGTTCTATAGGTGGATGCCTTTTCGAGATATCGCCATAAAGGTGGACCAGGGGTGACTCTAGAATATGTTTGTATGATATGGGAATCAAATTAAAGGTATTAATGAGTCTTTTAAAAGGGAGTTGTGGTTGTTGTATATGTGAAGGCGTTTTCGAGTTATTGACCAAAATGTGGAACAGGGTGACCCAGAACATCATCTGTCGGTTACCGCTAGTTTATTTATATATGTAATACCACAAACAGTATTCCTGCCAAGATTCCAAGGGTTTTTTATTTCGCCCTGCAGAACTTTTTCATTCTTCTACTTAATATGGTAGGTGTCACACCCATTTTACAAAGTTTTTTTCTAAAGTTATACAATTACCATGCTTCATCCTTTTTTTCGTATTTGGTATATAATTATGGTATTTTTTTCATTTTTCGTAATTTTCGATATCGAAAAAGTGGGCGTGGTCATAGTCGGATTTCGGCCATTTTTTACACCAATACAAAGTGAGTTCAGATAAGTACGTGAACTGAGTTTAGTAAAGATATATCGATTTTTGCTCAAGTTATCGTGTTAACGGCCGAGCGGAAGGACAGGCGATCGACTGTGTATAAAAACTGGGCGTGGCTTCAACCGATTTCGCCCTTTTTCACAGAAAACAGTTATCGTCCTAGAATCTAAACCTCTACCAAATTTCACAAGGATTGGTAAATTTTTGTTCGACTTATGGCATTAAAAGTATCTTAGACAAATTAAATGAAAAAGGGCGGAGCCACGCCCATTTTGAAATTTTCTTTTATTTTTGTATTTTGTTGCACCATATCATTACTGATGTTGAATGTTGACATAATTTACTTATATACTGTAAAGATATTAACTTTTCTTTTAAAATTTGAATTTAAAAAAAAAATTTTTAAAAAGTGGGCGTGGTCGTTCTCCCATTTTGCTAAGTTTTATTAAGCAGACATATAGTAATAAGAGTAACGTTCCTGCCAAATTTCATCATGATATCTTCAACGACTGCCAAATTACAGCTTGCAAAACTTCTAAATTACCTTCTTTTAAAAGTGGGCGGTGCCACGCCCATTGTCCAAAATTTTACTAGTTTTCTATTCTGCGTCATAAATTCAACTCACCTACCAAGTTTCATCGCTTAATCCGTATTTGGTAATGAATTATCGCACTTTTTCGATTTTTCGAAATTTTCGATATCGAAAAAGTGGGCGTGGTTATTGTCCGATATAGTTCATTTTAAATAGCGATCTGAGATGAGTGCCCAGGAACCTACATACCAAATTTCATGAAGATACCTCAAAATTTACTCAAGTTATCGTGTTGACGGACAGACGGACGGACGGACGGACAAACGGACATGGCTCAATCGAATTTTTTTTCGATACTGATGATTTTGATATATGGAAGTCTATATCTATCTCGATTCCTTTATACCTGTACAACCAACCGTTATCCAATCAAAGTTAATATACTCTGTGAGCTCTGCTCAACTGAGTATAAAAATTTAAGACACATATGCATGTACATATTTTTTTCAATAACCTTTATTCTTTATATAAACCATGATACGAAAAATGGAGGTAGTTCCATTTAGTGTAACGTTGGCCACTTGACTTTTGCGGGGATAATGACAATTTCACCAAAAACAAGCTACCCGATTGAAAAATGTTACGAATTTTTCTAATTTTGATCGCTTTCATATTAACGGATTCGACTCAATTACTTTCATAGTTATTTTAAACAAAAAAGAAAAAGAAAAAATGAGCCGCATGCGTTGGAAATATTTTAATACGAAATATCCGCCTAGAAAAGGTTTTTAATAAGTTTTTCGAACTTTCGAAAATTGCTTTAGTGGGAGAAAAATGGTTTGAAGTATGCAAATCAAGATAATGTAGCCTCCTTAAGTGTCTGTACGTTTGCTCAGAACATGTTGACAAAACATACACGTTTGTCAATTGATTGCCCAAAGGAGGTCCTTATAAACCAACACCGCAATTTCTAAAGAATTTAGCATACTTAAACGCAATTTTTATGAAATTGAATGGTGATAAATTGGCTACAAGTCCACATTTTTTTATTGTATAATTTAAGCGTAACGCTTGAGGAGGGAATTGTTAAACCATTTTTTAGGGAGAACATGGCCTTGTAGCTCTGCAGGTTAGCCACTAGTTATGAGAGTTCTTTTGCGCGTTGTACCAGTGGGCAAGCCCCGTCTATACACATTCTGTGCCCTTTTAGCATTGACATGGATGTAGCGTCCCACAAACGTAACAAATTAAACACCTATCACTCACTGTATACTTTGGAGGTACACTTTTTCTGAACATGCCTTGACAAATATCCACTTTAGAGGCATGATAATAGGACCATGCTAAAACAACAAAAGTTTTCGTGTATTTTTTTCTGTTTAGGGGTCAAGCTGCCATAAAGATATGAGTCACTAACCAATTTATGAGTCATTATCTACTATTTTTCAATAAAATTGCATGTTTTACTGTATTCTGAATAGATATGTATGCACATAAATCGTGTTAAAGCATATTATTATTGTCTCAGATGACTATTGCGTTTTCATCCTGAAGGAAATTTCCAACCCGAAAAACCACAATTTCGCCTTAAACAGTAACGGTATGGCAACGCTTCTAGCAAAACAACAAACATTATGAAACTTCAAAAATCCCCAAATACGTCAAAAAAATTTGAGTGGAACTACCTTCTTTTTTATACCATGATATAAACAAGTATTATCGGGTTAGATAGAAAAAATGTTGTTTCTAATATTTATTCTATGCTTTTATCAAATTTTTTTTTTTTACAATATGTTTTTTAATATTTTTAAGCGTTTTTCTATTTTATTTTGAAATTTTTTGTAATATTTTTATAAAACCATTCATAATTTTGTTTTGTGTATTTTCTTTACATCGCTATTTTTTTTTTTTTCAATGTCAATTTAAAATTTATTTTATTAATTCAGCTTTTATTTATAAAAAGTTTTTATATCACTTGCTTTGTTTGGTATTTTTAGCTATATAAAACTCTCTACTTTATATAATAATTGTTTCCGCGCTGGGCAGGCAAACTCTGTCCGATGTTTTTGTAAAATTTAAATCCAAAAGAGTTAATCAAATTTTTTTATTACACAAAATCGCTAAAATTTCACCAAAAAACATATAAATATTATGCATAACTGTATATTTTGTTTGGTTGTTGTTTGTTTTGTTAGTCACTCAAATTTTAAATTTCACACATTTTTCTGCTGATTATTTTAGAGTAATTATGCAACTTCCGGTTGGCCTAAATACCCGTTAAACTTCTTAAGTTTCACTTTCTACATGTGTCTTCTGTTGTTCTTATGATTTCAAAACTTTCGTTATATATTTTGTAATAGTTAATGGAAAATATCCTTGTTAAAGTCATTTCTTAATTTTTTGCCTTGCGAAATAATTTTATTTTAGCTTATCACCTAACCTCAATCAGCCACTTCCTTCATGCACTCACTAACAGTATTAACCGCAAACTATATTTTATTCCGATTTTACAAACTAGCAGCAACAGCAGACGAACACGAACTGAACTGCCGTTATTTGATTCTGGTTACTTGATCTCAATGACGATCGACTTGAAAGAACGACTTACAATTGGGACTTCATAGTGTGGTGAATATTGAACGAAGAATGGTAGAGCTTATAAGAGAGAAGTTGAGGATTAGCATAGTTTTGTAAGTAATTTTATAATCTTGTGCGATGCATACATGATCGGCACAGAAGTTATTTTAAGAGCTGCTTGTTTTTGCATATGGAGAAAAGAATATTTATCTGTAAGATCCTCAAGTTCTGGGAAGGGAAATTCTTTCTTATATTATGCCTACTTGAACTGATAATCTTAAGTATGAGCGGGTTCTTGAATGATACTTTACAAAACTTACTAAGCTATCGTTTTGGAATAAAGAACTCGTAATCCTATGGCAATAGCTATTCTTGTAACTTAGCTTTTAGAAGCGAGTTTCGTACGCAAAAAAAGAAAAAACACTACATTTAGTCTTTAGTATACAGAACAATGTGGAAAATATATTAGAGAAGTTTCGAAAGTATTTTTCACTGTGAACAAAAAAGTAATATTTTTCTGAAAATTAAGTAGGAAATTCATAGATAACAAATTTTTCGATGAATGGCCCGCTACCGTAAAGTTTCTTGGATATGGTCTTTTAGATTTATTTTGCTTGATTGCGAACTAAAGCTTCGAAATAGCTCAATAAGCACGTTCTTTTCTTAACTCCCACTGGAATTCAACGTTAGTTTAGCTCAGGCCAAGGCGAATTCAGTATCAGGTGTTGTTATCCCTACAGCTGATTGCTTTTCAAGGCGAATTCAGTACGAGGTGTATCCCAACAGATGATTGCTTCTTCTTGTTTATTTGTTTATTTTCAATACAACGCCTTGGTGCAACAATATGTCAGTTAATCGAAATCAATGAACATTTTCTTTTTACTTGAAATTTTCCTGCTCGGCGAATTGCTTGAATTTGCGGTTGCGTTGGTGTATGGTAGATGACTAAGTCGGTGGGTCATGGAGGGGGCGGGGAGCGAGACAAAGCTTTTACCTGAGGGGGTGAATTTATTGGTGTACAAATTCGGTTGTTTTTCAAAGTATGTATACGTTGGATGAGGCCAGAACGATGGCAGCGTGCTCTCCTCGTACCTGACGGGCCGCACAGGCCAAAGATCTCCAACTTCTCTTACGACACACAAAAAAAGCACCAAGTACTCGTAACAGATGTGTAATATGTTTTATAGCGGAGTTAATTGAGATCTGACAAATCGATGGCACTCCGATAACAAATTGATAACTTTTCAATATAGCTACCTTTTCTGTAAATCTAAACATAAGTCGGTATAAAACGTTTTAGAAGCTCACGCATTCGATGTAGCAATCGCCATTCAATCGAAACTATCTATCTCTTGTGTCTCCTTGCATGTAAAGGTAGCAACTTGAGGTGAGTACACTTGTGATGCTCCAATAGTGATCCTGAAACTAGGGGTGTAAATACTTATGAGCTACTTTAATTAGTATTGTAACGAATATCAGCATCACTAAGCTGTTAGTTAATAATCACGCAACAACAAAAACATGAAGCAGCCACTCTTATTTACATGTACACATTAAAGCTAGCCACACTTATGTACAAGGCAACGAAGAGATACCTCACACATACAAATGTAGTCAACAGCCGAAGTAGTTACTCACACATACACACGCATATGGCTATGGGAGAGGCGCGGACTACAGATATAATGGGTGAACGAGGAAACCGAGAGTATAAAAGCAGCGCAAGCTGTGTAATAACGAATCAGTTTTGATTTAATCACGCTGTTTGTACTTCATGTGAAGCACCACTACTTCCAAAGTAATCTAAATAAAGACAGTTTGCAATACTAAATATTGGAGTGATTTATTCGACAGTTTACCAATTCGAACGTTGGCAGAAGGTTTCAAATAAGCGAAATTCCCCAATATTCGTTACAGTATGAAAAAGTATTGGCGTTCCATCCAACGAGACAACGTGGCACCAGAAAATTTTACCTACTTCGAATAAATTTTTAAAAACAATGTTGTGTTTTGTAAGAGCTCAAAGTCTGCAAAATTAATCTGCTGACCAATTAGAAATACTTGCCAACATTTTTGAAACTCCTAATTTCAACAAAATGACAAAGTTTATGCAAGTCTTACTTCGAGTTTTCAAACAGTTGGAGCACGCCAAAGCTTTTATTTCCCAAAACCAACTTCTGCGGTTATCGCTAGGAAGTGTACCGCCTTAGAATTTCTTAGCAGCTTCTTACGTTTAAACGTGCTTCAAGTGGTCCAAGATAGATCTGCAATGGCCGCACACCCCAACCGAAAAATACTATGTCTCCTACAAAAAAACTCGCATAGACATGGCAAAATAACTTAACCTTCAAAAATTTCTTTCAAAAAATTTTCATTCATTTCTAAATTTCCAGCCCTTTAGCTGTATCTAAATTTCAAGTGAACTTATTTTCCTTAAAAAGTTAAAAAGTAAGTAAATTCGTGCGTGATTTAAGCATGATTTTGCAATGCAAATACTAATGGTTTTTGTTATTTGCAGAAATTTAAAAAAAACACGTCTCAGAATGTGCGACCCTTGCTGCTCTCCCTGCGGACCATCGCCTTGCGGCCCTTGTGGGCCGTGCGGACCCTGTGGCCCCTGCGATCCTTGCTGTGCACCATTTGAGGTAAGTTTTTGTAGCGGCGCATAGCAACTTTGCTTTGCAAATTCTTTGCCTCGAATCAATGTAGAAAACACATTTCAAATTTTGTTTTTGCGCATTCAACCCAATAACAACAATAATGCAACGAAATTGACAACAAAATCAAAACCAACAAAAATTTGAAATACATTTGAAAAAAACAAAAAATACATGGATGAACTTGAAAAAAATCGTTTTGGAATTTGGAATGTGGAAATTATGAAACTTGAACATAATCTCAAATTGTGTGGACTACAGTGCTCGCCAAAATGTTACACCGGCGCCCATTTAGATGCATTACCACAATGTGCGCCACGCATAGCGCCACCATGCCCAAAATGCATAACAGTGCAACAACCGCCACGCCTTATTTGTCGCAAGCGCGTCGTTTTTAATGAAAAGATCGTGCCGGAACCGATGGTTGTGAATCGTTGCCGGCAAATTACCATACCCAAAGTTGTGGATACAACGCGTGTTATTAAAGTACCCAAATTAACATGGGTCTCGCAGATGGTGCGCGAGCCAAGGGTCATCTACTACCCGTCAATGGTGCCCGATCCTTATGTGGTTTGCTATCCGAAACGTATTTGCGAGCCGCGTGAAGTGTGCCAAGCAATATTGTGTCAACCGAAACCGCAAACTATAGATATACCACCACCGCGTGAATATTGCTGTTATCCAACTGGACCAATCAACTACAAACCAAGCGTAGCATGTCCACCATGCCCTGTAGGACCATGTGCCCCATGTGGACCATGCGGCCCATTGCCATGCTTTTCTACGAATCAATATCCAATATGTGAACCAAACGGATGTTTCCCGTGCAAGCCGTCGGGACCTTGCGGCCCTTGTGGACCTTGCTCGCCTTGTCGTGGACCTTGCGGCCCTTGCGGACCTTGTGGACCATGTGGACCATGCGGCCCATGTGGTCCTTGCGGACCTTGTGGACCTTGCGGTACTTCTTGTTTTGTACCAAATTGTGCACCGTGTGGACCCTGTGGTACGCCACCTGGTTGCATTGGTCCCAAAGGAGCAGGTGCTTGTGGTCCATACGAAGCAGCCGATGATGAAACGTCATTTCCATGCCCGTCAGTAATGCAAAGTGGCGCTAGTGGGTCATGTGCACCATGCGGACCATAAGCACCTAGCACGCCTTTTGGCCCATTTACATTTAATGAAGACTTGCGCAACAAGAAACTGTAGTAGCTACATTAAGACGAATGTTGACATAAAACATCAATAACGTAACAAATTAAGATATAAGTGCAATTGAAATTTTACACATCATATTCAACAACATGATCATTATTTCAACACGAACTCAAATTTTTGGTTCCAAATTCAACTTCTCAAGCTTTGCCATTATCAAGGTGAGTTTCATGTCGAATTTACCTTGATGCGCGTAAACCTATCAAGGTGTATTCTGGAAGCCGTGAAACCCACCTTGATATGGTTTGCGCGCGAAACGAGGTCATTATGTAACAGTATGCTTACCACCATCCAGTCTAATAAGTTTTATTTTTCTGCTCTTCTCTTCCTATACCTACACAAACACGTATATTTTCCTTTCTCTTCCCGTTTTGTTTCTCTTTTTTTCACCCTTTTTAGCCTAGAGCGTGTCGTAGTCGCGAATTACGTTGTGGAATTATGTACACTACCTGCGACTGTATTAAGAGAAATGGCTTGCAAGATAGATGCCCACGATCGCTATGCCAGGGTCGAGCTGCTTGTATGTGCTTTCCCGTTCCCAATTGCTGTCCAGCATCGTTTCCTCTACGCTATGCCAATGTGACAATGGGCGTAAATAACAAACGGATACGTTGCAAGGATACTGCCGCATTATGTGCGCGTGCATGCGGTGGTTGTGCACCATGCGGTCCATCATGTGAACCATGTGGGCCATGTGGACCTTGTGGTCCGTCATGTTCTCCTTGTTGTGATACTGCTTGTTGTGGTCCATCGAATCCGCCATGTGGAGCACCGGCTCCAATACCATGTCCGCCAACACCAGGTTGCTGTCCACCTATTGCGGAAGCTGGCATCCCAGATCCATGTGTGTGGAATTGTAATAATACGCCGCCTTCATATCCATGTAAGTAAATTTTGTCAAACTGCATATTTGATATTATTAGGAAAGTTTATTTGAGAATGAAAGTTTAGAAAGACCTATTTAGGATCGGTAACCAAGTTGCACCCAAGCCTGAACCCAAAAAGTAGTTTTGGTTGACGCCAAAGAAGTAAGGGTTCTTAACCCTATAAACCAAGGTTTTCGCGCTCCTAAAAAGTTAATTTTTTTAATTCCAATACGAAGGTTTGGCCACAGAATAAATAAGGGGCTTGACACCAAAAAAAGGGCTCTATGACACTAAAAACAATAGTGGTTTTGACTTAAAAAATATCAAGTTTTGATCCCAAAATAATATTTGTTGATCCCAAAGGAAAGAGTCATCCCTACTTCAAAAGTCGAAAATATTTTTCACAAATTCTCTTGGTCAGATGAGTTCAACAAAGAAAACGACTAAACATCCTTTTAATTTAACGGTTGGCTCTCACTTTCCTTCTCCAGCAGACGTCTTTTTCAGAAACCTTTTCTGGCACAAGTGTGAAGAAATTTAACTATTATACCTACTCTAAGCCACATGAGCTAAAAAAATGCTATTCGGTCTCTTTTTCCTTCCCCTTCGTCCAAAAAAAATTATTTCCTAGAAGTCCGCTTGATCTATTTTTTTCTGCCAAGCAAACGAAATCGCACTATTCGACTTCTACTTCAGTTTATGTGCAGTCGAAATGTCCCCAAGGCTTCTTTTCGCGTCTGATGAGATCTAAAAAGAAATGAGCTCGAATCTCATTTAATTATCTGTTGTCCTATTTACTTTTCTTCCATACAAAAATACCTCTCAGGGCTCGTTTTCGGCTGGATGAAACGAAAGAACCCTATTCGACCTCTACTTCACTTTCTTCTTCAGTGTTCCTTTTCTGCGAGATTAATTATAAAAAAGGGAATGACCATTGAATCTTAAACTTTATTAAATGAGCTCACTTCCCACTCTTCTGGAGACCAAAATATATCCCAGAATTTTCGGAAACAGAATTTATTAAACACTTGCTGAGCCAACTGGGAGGTAGCATTTTTTTCGTATAGAGTAACTTTTTGCAACACTCCAGTCCGTATCAAAAGCAAAAATGGGACCGCTAATTGAAAACCCGAGTATAGCAGAGCATCGCTCCTTCACTGAAATCTTCAATCGAGTTTTTCGGAATAGCACACCAAGTGTGAAGGATACCACTTGCACATTCAAGACAAAGCCTTTGCTATGTCATCTTAAGTATAGCATGTTTCTGAGGGCTTTGAGACCTATTCATGCCAATAAGACATTCGAAGTAGAAATTCCCGAAAATTTCATCGAATTAACGTATAGATACGACTTATGCCTCACCAACCTGAGAATTACATTCGCTTCATCTTTACACTACACTTTCTTCAACGACATATGTAAGTAACACTGTCCCTATAGTGAATCATACTATCAGCGCATGTAAGATCTCTATCTGGGAGGGAAGGCTATTTTTTTCATATCCAGATCGCTCAAGGAAGCCATCTAAATCAGTTGCAGTCTTAACCCGGTTTAGTGAAGTCCCAATTTTCTCAACCACTTAGGAAGTTTGAAAAAGAACTCGTGCTTCCAACGCCTTCAGGTGATATATCGTCACTGGAGTTAGGGATTTCGATAGACCGAGACTGTTCAAGATGAAATTTTTCTCGAGTAACCTTACTTTCCTCATTCTCGCGTGTTGAGTGCTTGCATGACTTCCGAACTTTTTTATGCTGAAAGTATTTTCAAAGACAGTTGGCTACTGTATCTTGTAAGAGAGAGAGAACTCAGGTAACGATCGAGCTCGATATATTCGTGCATGCACGCGTAAGGCATTACTGAGAATATGGAAAAGTCCACTGCATTTAGGTCACTTAGCTTTTGCTGCTATTAAAAAGTTAGATTCTTATTAAGTTCCCAATTACCAAATTCTCCCTACTTTTATGTATTTTTTTTTTCCTCCAAAGGCAAAATACCGGCAGGTCTTCCCATACCACAACCTACTGGTGCGCTCATGATAAATTGTCAACGCTCAGCGTCAGTACCGTCTGGGTTTCGTATACTTGGAGTTAGTTCCTATCCGATGTCACATCATGAATGTGCCGTAAAACCTACCAGAGCTGCTAACGAATAACGATTTGCTCAGCGAAGTTTGCTTACATAATTGTTCAGAGTGTCCAGTTTTGGAACCAAAGCTGTGCTCTGCATGCACTCGAGACTGTTCTTTTAAATTTCAATTTAAATTTTTAATGAAAATCCGAAAATTAAAAAAAAAATCAATGAAGCCACTTTTTGATCTCCGTTAATTTTTTTTAAATAAAAACCAGTCCAGACGCTTCAAACGTTCCTTCTCATTTCTAATCTCTCTTATTATATACGCTAAATCTCTTTGTAAGTAGTTCAAGTAGCAAATTTAATAACCAATTCTCTCTATTCTCGTACTCTTTCCCGCACAGGTGGTTTTTGAATGTCTATTCTTCTACGTTGAGGAAGTTGAGGCAAGATAACTTCTGCGATTGAATAAGGATATAAGGATGACAACAACAATGTGATTACATGTTGATGCGAAATGTGATCCCACCTCATAATAAAGGAACGTAACGAAACGGAAACGAATTGGACACTACAGTCTCATACAATGAACAAGTTCCACAAAATATTACACAGAAGATTTAAGAAGAAAAAAATTCTATACAAAAAAACAAAAAAAAAAAAGATGAACGTAACTAAAAACTAATTACGATTTAACCGTAAGAGAGCAAAACAAAAATAAGAAGTGGAGTTTCATAAAAGTCTATGCGAGACATCCTTTTCACGTAAAAGTATTTTGACAAACTTTCTAACATTTTTGTTTTTCTATTTTTTAATAAAGGCTTGATAGTAGCTACTTTTAATAAAACTCTAAACATTTGTAGTCTGCTCAATGTGGTGGGTAGTGTGGGAATAAGGGTGGGAGGTACGTGTTCAAGGTTTTAGCAATTGATTGCGGTCAGGCGGTATCTCATTTGTGCCAGTAAATTGTTCTAGCGCTTGAAAGACTACAAAGGACACCAAAGAGACGAAGAAAAATGGTATCAAAGCCTCGGTGAGGGATCGTGGGGTTTGTGGCTGTCGGCATAGTGCTTGCTATAAGCCATGCTAGGCGAGAAGCATTTTTTATTTTCATTTATTTGACAAGCTTGAAACGTTTGTGGCATGGTGTACGATGTTTAGACTTGTAGGTTGAATTTCCATCATTAACTTTTCAAGGCAAAATGCAAATTTATTGGTACACAAATGAACCAGCATCTAAATGGTCCCATATCTCTTAAACCATGCAAGATTTTCTTAAGTCTTGATTTTCATTATATATTCATCAACTTGTAGCTTGATCCACAATTTGATTCGAGGTTGTATCACTAGCGAGTCAATTTGAGCGTGCAATTGTTCCATTCATCGATCAGTATCGACTACTAATAGAGTAAGAGCCCGTGACGGCCAGACCTTTGTCATTTTATAAAAGTTGAAATTTCGTCAGTGCATACTTCCAACTGGAGCAGGATCGTTGGTCTATTATAAAACTTGAGTCATGCAGGCTTTAACAGATATCGTGCAAAAATTTTGCAGAAAAATGTACATTTTTTTCGTCATTTTATAAAGATTGATTTTCATAAATGGTCTTCGTCACGATATAAGAAGCCACTAGCCTCATGGCAGACACTTTCCATAGTGGCTTTGAATAGCCAGACACTTTTAATCATTCTAAACTTCAAAGAACTTCGAAGCAATTTTATACTGAAATTCGAATACAGTCTTTAAAGAAAAATTTTGAAATTTTGTTTGCCGTAAAAAACTTTCAGCTTATGAAAAAGTATTTAGCTTTCTGAAAAAGTACCGGTTTGCATTATAATGTAACGATTTTACTTGCAAATCCTCTTATTTGCCTTTTTGCTAAATTCGTATCACTAAACTGTTGAATAAATAACTCCAATATTGAATAATGGAAAAATGGCCTTTATTAAAGTACTTCACAATAGCACTTATATTTTGCAACTAGCTTGCTTAATAACCAAACTGATAGCTTAAATGAAACTGGCTTTCAAAATAATACTGCTATTGCTCGCTAGATATCGTCTTAATCGAAACTGCTTGACAACTCAAGTCAAACTGAATTACCTCTTACTCGCTTGCGCCGCTTTTATAGTTTACGCTGCATACATTTAGGCTCTTCTATTTCCAGAACTTACCAACTATTTCGTGTGTTTATAGTTCTCATATAGTTTCTACTTGTTTACAATTGTCTACTTTTCAGCGTCTCTCAGATGTATGTGAGTTTGTAGTTTACAGTCTCTCACACACACATAGGCGTATAAGTAAATGCATCTGTGTGTGATATCTCTCGGCTGCCTTATATATGTGTATACATGATTTGATTATTGACGTAAATACCGCTTAGCATGGCCTTAGCATCGCCTTAGTGATGGTATAGCTTAGTGATGCTAATATCCGCGACAATAAAAAGTGTCTGGCTGGGCAAAGCCACTATGGAAAGTGTCTGGCAATGAGGCTAGTGGCTTCTTATTTTGTGACGAAGACCATATATGAAAATCAGTCTTTATAAAATGACGAAAGAAAGGTCTATTTTTTTGCAAAATTTTTGCACGATATCTGTTAAAGCCAGCATGACTCAAGTTTTATAATAGACCAACGATCCTGCTTCAGTTGGAAGTATGTACTGACGAAATTTCAACTTTTATAAAATGACAAAGGTCTGGCAGTCACGGGCTCTTAGACTATAACTGCTTTTTGTGTAAGTATATCTCTTGAACAAAGCAAAATTCAAAAGTTCCTTTTTTACACTCATTTAGCTACTGTAGATTGATTCACAATTTGTTTTAAGGTTTTATCAATAGCGGCAATGGCGCCATGGGGGTTAATCCGTTTATCGATAACTATTGTCAATTTGTGTATATCTCTTAAACCAAGCCAAATAAAGTTTTTGATTTTGCAATACTAGGGGGCTTTGCCTCGCTGCACTCTCCAACCCCCACCCCATCTTCCGATAGCTTCGCTATCTCCAGTGGGCCCTTTCCTTCCTTTCATTTCCTTTCCTTTCTTTTCCTTTCCTTTCCTTTCCTTTACCCACTTCTTTCTATAAATTAAAAAAATACTACAGAAAGATCATATCTACCACTGAAATAAAATATTCCCGGAAGAAAAAAACTTTTTTATATAATAGAAGGCTATATAGGTAATACCCCTATTAGTGGATCTGAACCTCAAAAAGACACCCTTCCTCTAAAGAAGACCTTCTGAAAGAAGAGACTTAACCCTCAGGAAGGGACCCAGGCCCTTACGAAGAGATATAGGTACTCAGGAAGAGACCAATCTCTCTGAAGAAGAGACCCATCCCTCAAAAAGAGACCTAGCTCTCAGGAAGGGGCCAACCCCTTGGGAAGAGATCTAAACCGCAGGAAGAGAGTAAGCCCTAATGAAGAGGTCTGGACCTCAGAAAGAGATCTAGCCTATCAGCGAGCAAACCTAGCGAGAAATAGCACTAATCTTCAGTAGGATACCTAGCCGCCATCAATATATCTCGCTCTTAGGAAGAATCATTTCCATTCAATTTATAATCAAAAACAGTAAAAGTAAAACTTAAACAACTTTTACCCCTTTTTGATATCAAGGATATACCTACCTGTTGGATAAATCGTCAGATTTGTTAATCACAAAGCAAGGTAGATATCCTTCATTCGTCCTAGCTTCATTTGGTTTTAAAATTTTAAAATTTTCACAACAAAAATTATTGTTTATTAAACGAAAAATCACAAATCTTCCCTCGGCGCATGCATCCTAGCACCACGTGATTAACAGCTAGCGAAACTTCGTGTACCAACTGCCAGCGCATAAAACAATTTTTAGAAAATGTGCACTCCCATTTATCCGCAGTGGAATTGTTGTCCCGCTTGCAGTGTGGGTCCTTGCCTGCCATGCGGTGAATCCTGTGGCCCCTGCTGTGCGCCATGTGGAACTTGCTGTGCTATTAACGCTGCTTGCTGTGGCCCATCAAATCCGCCGTGTGGATCACCATGCCCAATACCATGTCCAACATCGCCTGGCTGCTGTCCATCCATCGTTGAAGGTGGTGTTTCAGATCCGTGTGTGTGGAATTGCTGCAATACACCACCTTCATATCCATGTGGGTATTATAATTAAGGGTCAAGGAAGCTGGCGTGTAATTTCAATGTTTCTTAATTGTACTTTCATTATTTTCTTTTGCAAATAGGTGGTTTCTGAGATCCTGGAAGGCGCGTGATAACAGTCATTGTGCCATAAATAAGTTAGTAACACCTTTGGTCTTCGGGAATTATTCAAACAACCTTTTAAGCCTAGTTAAGGACTTGTCCGAGAAAAATGCTGCCGTAGTTATAGAGCGAAAATAACGCGTAAATTATGCACTTCTGAGCTTCTAAACATAGCTCATTAATCCTTTTTCATCTTTTAATAAATTTAGTTTTTTTAAATTCAATTTTACTCTCGCATTTTTTACTATCGTCGAGCTCTTTTTTTTTACTGAAAGGAAAAATGTTTTACTGGGGTCCAGGTTTCCAAGTGGCGAGCGCGTGCAAACCGGAGGCAGCTGCCAATAGAGACTTTATAACACTGTTGGTCACTTGCAGTTTCCTTCCGAAAATACTGTCCCCGGATCAGCTAACCAAGCATTGGTCAGACGTCACACTAACCGATGGAAGTTTATAGGTTGCGGTTCAGTTAGCTGGACAACCCCAACTGTGTTAAGTGCATGGAGTATCACAAGGTGGAATCATCTTTTGACTTGAAGCTTAACTGGTCAGCTTTTTCAAGGACAATCAGTCTTTATAAAATGACGAAAGAAAGGTCTATTTTTCTGCATAATTTTTGCACGATATCTGTTAAAGCCGCCATGACTCAAGTTTTATAATAGACCAACGATCCTGTTTCAGTTGGAAGTATGCACTGACGAAATATCACATTTTATAAAATGACAAATGTCTGGCCGTCACGGGCTCTTACTCTATAAGCATATTGTGCTGATGGCATCCTCGCACTTCTATTAATCTAGACCTTTAAAAACTTCAACTTAAGTTAGTGAATTCGAGTCTACTTTTAGTACTCAAGCAAGTATTCTGCATCGGACATTCACCAAAAACATTGCACACCGTTTCATTCCTGTCCTCACAGGAAAGCTTCCTCAAACTCCAAACAAAGAGCTTAAGGTTATTATCTACATCGACCTTCAATATTCTAACTTCTACTTTAGTCCAGGCGATAGAATTTCCTTCAAGTAAAGGAAAATAGGACTCCGCTTAAGTAATTCGACAAAGATCGAGGAAGGCCTGCGCTTTATATCCTTTGACCTCGTCACCTTCAAGTACTTGTGCGCATAAATGTGATAAACAAAAATTAAATAACATACAAATTTTAATCAAACTATTTCTATCTTTCATTAAATTTTTATTCATTTCAAAATTTTTCAACGAAAAACTACCAAATTTTCCGTGCACTCACTTCTCATTTAAGACAACTTTTTTAAGTAAGTAGCCAAAAATTTACATGAGTACGCATTTGAAACTAATTTCTCTCTTTATCTCTTTTGTCTCTTTACAGAAATTCTGAAAAAAAAAAACACAAAATATAAACTCCAAAATGTGCGATCCATGCTCTTCTGGTTGGGGACCGTGTGGACCAGGTTTCCCATGTGGCCCTTGCGGACCATGTGGACCCTGTGGTAGCCCCTGTTCACCATGTGGACCATGCAATCCTTGCGGACCATGCGGACCATGTTGTATACCAAATTGTGGACCATGCGGTTTGACAATGCCTTCGGGGCCATATGTACCACCACCATGTGACCCGTGCGGTACTGGTTGTGGACCACGTGGTCGTCGTTGTAGTCCAAACGGTCCATGCGGACCGTGTGGCGCTTGCAGTCCATGTATGCCTGGATGTCCGTATGAAGCGCCGGAATGTGGGACATGCTATCCATGTGCACCGACACCATGGAATACGCATTGTGGACCATGTGGACCGTGTGGTCCTCAAGTGCCATGTGGACCATGTGGACCATGTCCACCTTGCAATCCATGTGGTCCATCGTGTTAAGTTGTAGTCTATTTAAACTTTTTGATTGAGAAAATTAAATTTTTTTTTTTATATATTTGGATATTGAAAAATGTACCAAGAAACCAATGGAAGCAACTAAGCAACAAATGGAGTTCTACATGCTAAGTTTTTATCAAGGTGAGTTTCATGAAACGAGTTTACCTTGATGCATGCAAAATTGAAAAAAAAAAAAACAAGTACAAATCAAGGTGGATTTCGTGTGCCCATGAAACCCACCTTGATATTTGGCTTTGCGTAGGGTAACATGGTGGTGGTTTATTTATATATTTTTTGTTTACTTTTTTACGGCTAGAGTACTAATGCATTTTCCTTCTTCCTCTAGGACCAACCCGTGATCGCCCGCGTGGTATACTATGTGGTGCTCACTGTACATGCCTGTGCGTTAAACGAAATGGACTACAAGACCTATGTGAACATTCATTGTGTCGTAAGTTATGCTAAGCATCTAGCGGCGAACAGAGTATGTAAAAGTCGAAGAAGCTGTAGCAGATTTTGAAGGGTGCGGAAGCATACTTAACAGCATCAATTTGCATTCGCTCAATCGAATGCGTTTTACACTCACCAACGCCGCACTCAAACGTTTATAAGCGTGCTGAAAGGGAGAGGGAAGCAATAGGGCGAAAAAACTTGATAAACTCAAAAAATGCCGTTTTTTACAGAAACTTTGATTTCGAGTAAAATAGTTTTAGTACTATTTAGCTGCAATACTAAACTCCTTGAAAATGCTAATGTTAATAAAAATGATACTAAATAATATGGTTTCTCACACATGGAACGGTAACTTTTGTTTCACTACTTAAGCATAAGTTAATTGCGTATGTACGTTAAGTACCGTTAAGTATGTGCAATGAATTTTATAATTATGTTAATAAGTAGTGCAATGATAGTAATAAAATGTACTAAAATCTAGAGATGATACTTTTTTTTACCAAGAACAAAGTTGAAGATCCTCAAAGGCTCAAAGAGGACAAGGTGATACAACAGAAAAAACATACGGTCTCCCTTTTCTAATTTGTAAACGCAAAGGGGTAATTATTTTGTTGCGAATCGATCCGCATTCAACCGTTGGATACTGTAGTAGGCACGGATATAAAACACGTGCCTTCTGCGGTCTTTGTCGAATAACTGAAGTAATGTCCTATTTTCGTTTACTCGAAGTGATGATGAATTAGATTGCTTTTGGCCGAATTAGATACGTCCCCCTAGCCGCTTGTTGGGATTTTCAAGAAGCTCATTTGTAAGAGGTCCGGTATCTGTTTAAAAAATATGTTTGTCGAATATCTGAAGTAGCTTCCGAAACGCAGTTCCTTTCGAATAGAGTGCACTAACTACATCTTTTCAAGGTGAATTTGAGAAATGGGCCAATGTATTTGCAGACTCGAGCCTATAAGCTTCATATGAAGTTGAGCTAGATTAGTAGAAGTGCGTCGCTTTCATCAGTATATTATGCGTATCTCAAGGCCTCTCGATCGATACTGCGCCCTTGAAATTGCTTACTTTGTGCTGAGCCAACAGTTATTTTCGGCTGGATTCGTTCGTAGAGGGAAATTGTTTTTCGAATGAAAGCGATAGAAGACTCCCTATAGCATCCATTCGTATTGAAAACTCTAGGTGCGTTCAAGTATCACAAGCGCCAAGCCCTAATCTGGAAAGTAGTGAGTTAACCTCACACATTCGTGGAGTGGGATTTTCCAACTCTGGCTCTGTGTTATGGGTGGCACAGATCAAATACTCAACAGAAGCAGAAGGCCTCAAATAGCTTCAGTTTTTCAAAAAACCCTTATTAGCTTGCCAAAGTCTGAAATAGTTGACCATCAGTTTAGACCTGTTTCCACCTCCTTAAAAACTGCAGGCTACCAAATCAAGAAAGTTCTCCCATTCTCAGAAGTATTATTTTCGGTATGAATGCTGCCGTATCACAACTTTATCCAAATTTCCAAGGCAACATCAATGAATCTCCCAAAGGTTATCGTTTGCTGATGCCCGTTTCCATCTCTTTTCAGTCTTGAATCAGGAAGCTTCCGTAACATTCAAAATTCTCGTTGATTACTCAAATCAAGGAATCTCCTAAAGTTAGCACTACCTTAAACCCACCTTCTTCAAAGCTTTTGCTGATTCTCAAATTAAGTAGGGTCGGTCCATTTCAGAAGTGATGATTTCGGAATGAAGCTGAGCGAGCACGATTAAAACTAGCACAAGAGAGTAAAATAGTACTAGGATAATTAGAGCCAATAATAGAAAATCCACTGGCCTCCAAAACCACTTTAATATGATCTAAAAAAACCAAGTCGCACCTGAACTTATATTTTCCAAACAACAATTTTTAAAACAAATTTGAAAAATATTTCATTTAAAAATTACTTTTCGGCTTAAAACCACCTACTAAATTCTTCGTTTCCGTTTGGACTAATACCAATAGTGAGTTTATTTATTTAACTAAAAAATTTTCTTAATAATTTCGCGACTAATCCATTTTTCAATTTACCAGAAAATCGAAAAAAATCAACATGTGCTGCGGTCCCTGTTATGGCTCATGCTGTGGTCCCTGCGGTGGATGCTATAGCTCGTGTTGCAGTCCATGCGGCTCATGCGGCCCTTGCTGTGGCCTTGCGGACCATGTTACGGCCCGTGCGGACCATGCGGTTCCTGTGGGCCCTGCGGATCCTGCTGTGGGCGTTGCTAGACGTCTCTATGCCGCTTTCGTGAGTATATCAGCAAATGATTGCAAATATTCAAAATTGGCAGGTATTTTTTCGTTTTTTTTTTTTCTCCAATCTTTCACAGTCCCAATTCAGCTTGTTGGATTTGAAAAGTTATTGTTAAAGCGGCCAAGTTGTAAGCTTCTGGGACATAAAATTTGAGATTCTGTTACTCTTTAGAGACAGCAAAATATTTAAGCAGTTTAAAACAATGAAAGTTGGTTCGAAGTCCAGACAGCAGGACAAATACCGTTATTAAACCCATAACAGCGGATCGGGGAGAAAATGTAACCTCAATTCCAGCTTTCGATTTTATTTGGTTTTATTTTTTTCTTTAATTTTAATAAAAGTGAATATGCTTTTATTAAAGCTTGTGGTTTTTGTTTATTTAAAATGCTTTTGGATGGATTCTTAAAAGGTCGTAGGTATCACGACGGATTTGGACTAACGTAGGGGGGACCCCTTTATAAGAAAATGGTCGTTTCTTTTCTCATTTCGGCCATAGACTAATTCATTTGATTCAGGGTTGTATCACTGATTGAGCAATTTCTACATGCGACTGATCGGTTGATCGATCAGGAGCCCCTTTATGCAACTCCATTCGAAAGAAAATTCATTCGAATTTGTAAAAAAAAATGTGATGTCAAATATAAAATGCAAAAATTGAATTTAGAAAATCTTGCGTGGTTCAAGGAACTGTGATTCCACCATGGATCAAGAGATATAGGGAAATTTAGGTGCTGCCAGCACCGTGCTGGGTCATTTGTGTACCGATAAAATCACATTTTTGCCTTGAAGGATTAATGATTGTGTAAGTGGGCCGCATGATTCAATCACAATCATGAGTGGGCCTCATCAATTAACCGATTAACCCACATAGCGCTTTAACCGTTACGGCTTTTGAATTGCGAACCTCAACAAGATAACTGTGGTTTGATCCAACCTAGAGCTAAATTGGATCCCCTCAATTCTAAAAAAGTTCTCAACTCTATAAAAATTCTGTCGAGACTTCTAAGAATATCGTATGATATCGCAGTACAACGCGCATACTGAGCGTGTCCCCTACATCCACCTGGTTTCAGGCGCTCTCATAAAATAAATAAATTCAGTGTGATTTAAATGCTCCAGAGTCTTCTTATGTTTATTGGCCGATATAAATGTGTTTCATATGTTTACATTCCTGTAATGTTTTCTACATTGAAAACACCACTTTGTACAATTTCATTTGTAAGCAATTTTTTACATTTAAATAATTTTGCAAATTTCGTTCCGTGTTTGTGGCTCAATCCGAGCATCAATGAAGAACGCTAACATTTAATTAAAGCTCGCAAACACACTTTCTGTAAAAATTCCCGACGGTGATGATGATTTCAACCAAAATAGAAACCGCATATAGGACGGCAAATTCGTGATTCACCGCAAGGTTTACGACAATCTAAACATGAACCATATGATCCGCTTGGTCCGCAGGGGACGCATGGGTTGCAGGGGCCGCAAGGACTACATGGGCTGCATGGCCCACATGACCTGCAGCAGGGTGCACAGCAGGGACTACAGCAAGAGAAACACATCTTCGTAGGGATTTTTTAGTGCTGCAAAGAAATGGAGAGTAAAATATTTTACTTAATGGATAAAAACTTAACTTTGTTAAGCAATTTTCTACTTACAACGTTTAAATAATTTGCAGCTTAACAAAAAAATTGGCAAACAAAAATTTGGAGCTGGCCTATTGATTGACGAAAATTTGTATTCTGAATGAAAATTTAAATTCATAATTTGATTAAACTAGACTTGTTCAGTTTTTTTTTCCAGAAATCGGATTCCTAACAAGTTCGTACAGTGTTCAGTATAAAGTATGAATTTATTAGAATTAGATAGAAAAACGAAAGGAAAAAGAAATATAGAGAATAGAGCAAGTTAACATAATAAAAGGTCAGAAAGGCTAGGATAAGACAAGACAAGAAAAATCGAGGCAAAATAAGATATCATAAAGAGGGTAAGATTAAATAAGATAAGATACGATATGATGTGATGTGATATGATAAGATAAAATATGAAATGGTATGATGTAATATATGATATGATTTGAAAGAGATTATATGATATGACATTGGATGATATGATATGAAATGATATGTAATACGAAAGGAAAAAGATAAGAAAAGGGCAGAAAAGATAGGCTAATAAATGAAAAGAAAAAAGAGGCAATATAAAAAATATAAAATAAGGTTAAATTAAATAAGATACGATATGATGTGATATGATATGATAAGATAATATATGATAGGCATGATATGATATGATTTGAAAGAGATTACATGATATGGGATGAAATTATATGATATGATGTGATATGTAATACGAAATGAAAAAGAAATATAATAAAGAGAATAATATAAGTTAAGATAAGAAAAGGTCAGAAAAGATAGGCTACTATATGGTGTGATATGACATGATATGATAATATAACACATACATATATGATATGATATGATATGATATATGATATGAAAGAGATGACACGGGATGATACGATATGAAATGATGTGATATGATATATTATAATAAGATAAGATATGATATAATATGATAAGATTGGATATGATATGTGATAAAGTTTTCTTTATCTTTTCCCCAAGTACTGCCAGCAAGGGATTTGATGATTTTATTACGGCTCTGGATTTTCGGAACAATTACGGCTGCGTGCTCACCAAAATGTAGATCCTGATCAAACGTCACACCGAAGATTTTGGGGTGTAGGACAGTCGGTAGCGTAGTGCCATCGACGTGGATGTTCAAAATGGTCGACATTTGGGACGTCCTTGTTGTAAATAAGGTCGCGGAGGATTTAGTGTCGGTGATAACGCCAGGTTTCGTGAGGCGAAGAAACTGGAGAGATCAGGGAGGTAGCCGTTTATTCTGTTGCAAAGCTCATCGATCTGTGGGCCTGGGCCTGTGGCCATTATTGTGCAGTCATCGGCGTAGGAAACGATAGTAACTCCTTCTGGTGGGGAAGGTAGCTTAGATATGAAGAAATTAAACAAAATTGGAGATAGGACACCACCCTGTGGCGCCTCTTGTTTAATTCTTCTTGGTTTTGATGTTTCATTTCTAAATTGCACCGATGCCTGCCGACCACCCAGATAATTTGCGGTCCACCTTTTAAGACATGGGGGAAGGGTAGACCCTTCCAGGTCTTGCAGTAACGTGCCATTACTACATACAAAGCAGTCGGCCAGCCGATTACATGAGTAAGAAGCTGCAAGCCTGCCAAAATACTGCTCTCAGAATCGCCACGGGCTGTCTTCTTATGTCCCCAGAACACCATCTACATAATGAGGCGAGAATACTCCCCGTCAGGGAGAGAAATGAGATGCTAACCAAACAGTTCCTGTTGAATACCCAGAAACCTGGGCATCCCAACAGACATCTGATTGATGAGCCAACACCGCCTAGGGGCTTTAGGAGTCATCTCCGTAAACATTTTGAGGAAATACGGCACCTGAGAACTCAGCCGTGTGAAGCAAAAAAACACAAGCAGGTCCTTGGTGAACTCCACAAACAGGCGTCGCACCTTTATGCCAGGAATAGCCCGGTGAATCCAGTACTCAAAAAACAGTACCCAAAACTTGCGGAAGAGGAACGCATACTCCCCAGGGAAACGCGAGTCACTCTAGCTCAACTTCGTTCTGGATACTGTAACAGGTTAAACTCTTACATATCCAGAATCAACCCTGACATACAAAATGTATGCCCCGCTTGCAATGTGTCCCCACATGACACCAACCATCTCTTTAATTGTAATGTGGAACCAACGCCTCGTAACACCCCCTTCATTATGGTACACACCTGTTGAAACAGCAAGTTTCCTTGGACTCCGTTAGAGGATATAGATGACAATTTGTGATCGGTCGCACATGTTAGGTGGGGCGAAGCACTGCTACAACAACAACATTGGAATTGATATCGCACAGCTCGATCACAATGGAGCTAACTCGCGAATATGAATACCTCCAGGCATATCAATTCACTGTCTACCGAACTGCGTGAAATTGCGTTGCGTATAGGGGAGTGACAGTTTTTCGCGTTTTTTAAATAATGAGATCTTTTTAGTTGATCGCTGTTTTGATTTAGGTGTGCTATATAATATAATTTGATATGGTAAGATTTGATATTTGGTATATGAAATGAGATGATATGATACTATATGATTTAATGTGATATGATATTTTATGATAAGATAAGATATGATTTGAAATTCTATGATATGATACGATATAAATCAATATGAAATGATATGGTAAAACAAGATATGATATAACATATGATAAGATATGAAATCATACGATGTGATATAGCCGTCCACTTTCCTGAGGCCTGAAAGTGACAAAATCGCAGTTTAAACCATGTTGTCGGTGAGACAATCCTTCCTCAACGTCTACTGTTGTCGCGAGAGTGGGATGAAAGACAATGTACTTTCGAATTCCGATCTTTGGAATGAAAACTAGCTGTCTTCCATCTACCGCGCAAGATTCTTCCTATGAGTTATTTGTTGTGCATGTGCTACAAAACATCTGGGGGTATATTTGCAATGAGTCTACTTGACTAGGTCGGTATTCCATTAGGCCCTAGGAGCTTCCAAAGCTTCATGAAGCGGTTCCAAAATTTGGTATTTTTGAATTACATGGTCACCCTCTCTAAACAGTTGGGAGACAAACAGGGATGACGTGTGTTTCCAAAAATTAAAGCTCACACTCTTTCAATCTCAGCTGGTAAGATGTATCTCTCGGCATACTCGAAGTATCTTGTTGATTACTGTGTAAACAATTCTTGGCTCGCTGACAGGATTTCCATTGCTTTAGAATGTATACAGTGGTTTTGCATTATTCCTACCGAATGTCATGCTGAGGTGCCGAAGATAAGTTCTGCTTGCTAGATTAGACCCAAAAGGTATCTTCACTGATAGACAATAAATTTTCAATACCAATCTATTCTGGGTCCAGATAAGCTCGTGTACCAAATTTGGTGAAGATAACTCAATATTTACTGAAGTTATCGTGTTAACGGACAGACGGACGGACGGACATGGCTCAATCAAATTTTTTTTCGATACTGGTTATTTTGATATATGGAAGTCTATATCTATCTCGATTCCTTTATACCTGTACAACCAACCGTTTTCCAATCAAAGTTATAATACCCTGTGTACAAGTACAGCTGGGTATAAAAATGGAAAGAAAAACCGAGTCTACTATATGGTGTGATATGGCATGATATGGTATGATGTGATATACGATATGATATGAAAGAGATGACACGGGATGATGCTATAAGAAATGATATACATTATGATAAGATAAGATATGATATAATATGATGATATATTGGATTTGATATCGCACAGATAGATCAAAATGGAGCTAACTCGTGAATATGAGTACATCCAGGCTTATAAATTCTCTGTCTACCGAACTGTGTGAAATTGCGTTGCGCATATGGGAGTGACAGTTTTTCGCGTTTTCTAAATAATGTTTCGATCTAGGTGTGCGATATAATATAATTTGATATAACATGGTAAGATCTGATATTTTGTATATGAAATGAGATGATATGATACTATATGATTTAATGTGATATGATATTTTATGATAAGATAAGATATGATTTGAAATTCTATGATATGATACTATATAAATCAATATTATGGTAAAATAAAATATGATATAACATATGATATGATATGAAGTCACACGATACGATATAGTCGTCCACTTTCCAGAAACCTGAAAGCGACAAAATCGAAGTTTAAGCCATGTTGTCGGCGAGACAATCCTTCCCCAACGTCTACTGTTGTCGCGAGAGTGGGCTGAAAGACAATGTACTGTTGAAGTCTTTGAAATGAAAACTAGCCGTGCTGTCTATCATCTACCGCGCAAGATTTTTCATATGAGTCATTTGTTGTGCATGTGCTACAAAACATTTGGGCATATATTTGTAATGGGTCTACTTGAAGCGGTCTGTATTCCATTAGGCCCTGGGAGCTTCCTAAGCTTCATGTAAGCCTATTTTGACTTTCCCTTCATTGAAGTGGCTCCACAATTTGATATTTTCGAATTACGTGGTCACCCTCTCTAAACAGTTGGGTGACAAACAGGAATGCCGTGTGCTTCGAAAACTTATAGCTCACACTCCTATAAGCTCAGCTGGTAGGATGTATCTCTCGGCATACTCGAAGTATCATGTTGATTACTGTGTAAACAATTCTTGGCTTGCTGGCAGCGTTTCCATTGCTTTAGAATGCAGGCAGTGGTTTTGCATTATTCCTACCGAAAGTCATGCTGATGTGCCGAAGATAAGTTCTGCTTTCTAGATTACACCCAAAAGATATCTTCACTGATGAACAATAAAGTAAAACAAAGCGGTACCAGTCGACTAAACTGCCCGGTTGAAGCAGTGAGGAAGCGCTACCCATGATCTACATATCAGTTATAACCTGGGTAGTCTATGATAGGATGAGGCCTTGTGTGGTGGTAGAGTACCACGAATAGTAGAGGCTTGTCGATCGCGGTCAATAGAATTAGAAGGTTCAGCTTGCCTTAATGTTCTACTTCAATGGTAAAGAGGTAATGAGAGCACTAACTGAACTTGGCAGTCCCACTGTGTGGTTCAAGATCAACTCTGGGACCGATATCCTCGGCTGAATAGGTTCGAACAACAATACGAGTCCAATCAAACATACTCACCGAATGTAATCACCAGCCGGTGATTGTTATGTGATAATTCGCCAATGCTTTACAGCTTTGTAGAGGTTAAGGACTGGAATCGAGTTCTTAAGCTTCGATATGGACTTGGTGGGATTGTGCGAACTGGATCAGGCCTTTTGTTATTAACGCCTTTTTAAATCGTCTCCTATATCGACTACGTTGGGTCCTAGGTTGTTGGGCGTATAACAATGATATGGAGATTGCCATTTAAATGTAAGTTCTACGGTAAGCCCCCTCTTTTCAACAAACCTTTTTATGTCTCCACACTCCACTTAAAACTTTGCACAGTCATCTTTAAGTTTTTGAAAATTTCATACTTTATTTAAAAAAACTCAAAAAAAAAAAACATATTTCACATTCGTCTTTTTTGCTAAATATTTTCGCTTAACAACCCACTGTCCGATTTCAAAGTTTAAAAGGATATACTACAAATTGCAAATATTTCAATTCAGCAACACCGGCGGCGTCCATAGCCGTAACAACAGGAGTAACCACACGGTTGACACGAGCCATACGGTGCGCCGTAAGGTGTGCATGGACCTAGTGCACCGCATGGTCCAATATAGCCCCAAGAACCAAAGGGACCATACGGACCACACGGAGTAGGTCGATAGGACCAGCAAGGGCACTGCATTAGGCGTTTAATTTAGTAATCTGAAAATTCACCAAAAAAAAAAAAGAAATGCAAAGTGTAAGACAACGGGTAAGATTTAAAGAAAAGCACGCTTGCGAATTTTACTCACGTTTTCAAAAAGACGAAGAAATTTCGTTACGAAAAAGTCTGCTTATTGGTGGTAAACGTGTTTACGTTGGAAATTTTTGAACTCAAATAAGCATATTTGACATTTTATTACAGCAAATTTCAAAAATTACAACAAAGATGTACCTACTAGATCACTTCTTTTAGCCTTTTCGAAAATGGAAAGTGGCAGATTTTCGAAAAATTTTGCAAAACTTAATATTTAATTTTATTTTTATCAAATAATCTTCATACAAAATATCAAATGTACAGTTAGGAAACAAGAACAAGATACCATGAATAGAGCCGCTATAAAATATATAGGAAATCCGTTAACTCTCACTCACGCGTATGAGTCATTGAACTCGTCCATAGGTTTCCCGAAGTTGTGCATTTGAAATTCAGGTTTCGCCCCGAAATGTTTTTTTGTTGCTTTTTTCCGCTGCTCCACACAACCGATTCGTCGCAGACAATATTTATATTATTTTTCAAAACTTTTTCGATATCAATCTCACACCATCCATCCAAGAATTTTAATATTTCGGTTTCAGATAACGACACGGATTGGGGCACTTAGAGCATGGGCAACCAAATGGGCAGCAGCATGGATATGGTCGGCAGCAAGGTCCACAAGTGCCGCAGGGAGCGCAGGGTCCCTTCGAAATGCAAGGACCGCATGGTCCACATGGACAAGGTGATGGTCCGCAGGGACCACATGAGCCACAAGGTGGGCAAGATCCACAAGGAGCACAAGGTGATGGGCCGCATGGACCACAAGCTGATGAGCCGCATGGGCCACAAGGACCACACGGTCCAGGACCGCAAGGGCCGCAGGATTGACATGGTCCACCGGGTCGGCATGGGCCGCATGGACCACATGGCCCACAAGGACCAGTCGGACAACCGTAAGAGCCGCAGCAGCCGCAACAGGGATCACACATTTTGAGTTGCTTTGTTGAAATGCGCTGCAAAAGGGAGAGATAAAAGAGAGTAGTTTAGCACCTGGTGCTGGTGTAAAAATTTACAGTTAACGCTTACATACCTGTTAGTTTGAAGAAAATATTTGATATATTGCAATTTTGATGTTTATTGAAGGCCGAAAAGTTTTTGAATGATTTGTTTTGAAAAAGCGTTAAACAATAAATTAAATATTTCTCACTGAGCACTCGAGTGGATTAAAATTTAAAGCAAGTGGCTTTTTTGGCTTAAGAACTAAATGTTAGAACATTGACCATAAACCGATCCCGATTCCCTGTAGCTTATTCCGGATTCAGTTTTAAGTTTGTTGAAGATCGGCCTTTGGTAGTTGTCATAATGACCCCGAGTAAGTTACAGCCAGTTTTATCCCAAGACAATTTTTGTTTGGCTGGCTACTAAGCGCTCTTACCCAAGTTATGCTGAATCTAACCACATAAGTCGTACATCACACCATCGTTTCTATCCTTCAACCTGAGAAGTCCTATTTGCGTATTAAGGTTCTCTATTTCGGAACAGCCGTCCATCCCTAGCAGGCTTCCGAAGAGTTTTCCAAAGCAAGAAGTCAGCTGTAAAGTTAAAAATTTTATATAATTAGATCTCGCTTTTACCCTCTAACCAGAGGAGTCGCCATAGTACATCATACACGATCAAGAATAGGAATAGCGATAGGAATAGGACTCGGCATATTAAAAAGAATATGCATAGGAGTTGGAAAAGAAATATTAAGAGGAATAGGAATAGTAAGAGTAGTAGAAATCGGAATAGCAACAAGAAGACCAATAGGAATAAGAATAGTAAGAGGAATAGGAATAGGAACTAGAAGAGTAATAGAAACAGGGGAGGATTGAGAACAAAAAAAGTGATAGGAATAGGAAAAAGAATTATACTCGGAATATTAAAAAGATTATGCATAGGAATAGGAGTAGGAAAAGTAGTGAGAGGAATAGGAATAGTAAGACTAAAAGCAATTGGAATAGGAACAACAGGAGTTATAGGAATAGGAATAGTAAGAGAAATAGGAACTATAAGAGTAATAGAAATTGGAAAGGAATAGGAAACGGAATATGATTCGGTATAGGAAAAGGAACATACATATAGGAATAGCTACAGGAAAACAGAGTCAACGGAGTTGCTACGAAACCTTGAATTGGTGGAAATCCATTAACACAGATCTAGTCTTGCCTCAGAGAGGGGTGGAAAGGTTGATCAAGTCGCTACATCATCCACTATATTATGGTGGCCGTAAACCGTCTTCACCAGTTTTGATAGGCCTAGCGAAACTATTATTGGGCAGTATAGGCGAATGTTGTTACGGTTATTGAATATGAATGCGTGATACGCTTCGGTACAAGCATTTTCGACGTCCGTGGTCTCTAACAGGATAGGGAACTCGGTATCTCAAATGTATACGCCAAGAAATAATGAGATTTCGTGAGGATCAGAGTTGCGATTTTATTTGTATATAGCTCTGACTCGAGTAGTAGAAGCACATTTGATGATTAGGACTTGTATTCACTTAGTTGCCTGAGCCAAGAATACGCACTGACCCACAGAAGTTTAAAATGCAATATTTAAATTAATCACGGACCAACAGACAAACCTTGAAATCACCTAAGCCGACTTAACCTTTTAAAAAGAAGTGAGTTTCTATGTAAATGTTAAGCTCCATCGTCCAACATGACTTCCGAAGCGCTCAGGATCTTCATTGTATTCCAAGATTTAAGTTTAATGGTGTCCGTGGCTTAGTTTAGCTGCAGTACCGGTGAAGTTCTATATGTAGTTGTTCTCGTTCAACCTCTTCATTCGCTAAGGAACTTTGAGATCAAAGAGTCTGCAGAGTGTATGCAAAGACAGCTTGTGCTCTGAAATAATTTCAGCTTTCCTTGTTGGGAATCTTCTCCCATAATTTGTAAAGAAAACTCGTTTTTACTTGAGTTATTATGAGTCCGTGTAATTTCGACACGCTTGCAAAGTAGTCCATGAAAATAATATGGCTATAAACTCGAAGCTCGTTTACAGCGGACACCCACAGGCGTGGTGTAGTCAGGGAATTCCATAATCCATTATATGCTAACAGACGTCGATTCAGCCATTCGCGTTGCAACGTTGCGACCGTGCCCAGCATAGTGAAGTTACCGAGGCTCGAGTACTAATTTACTCCCTTTTCCTGCTCATAGTTGCGCCACAATACTTCCTAATAAACGCTTGACCCATTCTGTCTCCCTAAAGATCAAAATAACCAAGTTCTTAGCTATCTAAGTTACTCATTTTTATTCAATTTTTTCGTTTTCAGTAAGGTGTTCCGGGCAAATTTGATCATCGAAGGCAGGTCCATACTCTTCACAGGTGTTCAATGTGTAAGTGCTCACAACGGTGTACCTTTTGAGCCTTCCTTCGACAGTCAAGCGCTAGAATTGAAGTGAGATCTGAGCGCCGGGTATTGGTGTGTTGAACGCAGTCGGCAATGGCAAGCTCGCGCGGCACTAGAATTTGAACTTTAAGATGACGCATATCAGATGGAAATTTGCATGCCATTGATTTTCGATGCAACACAACCAACTCCGTATCCTGCAAGTCCTCCACCCTAAGAACCCTAAAAGTATGCTTCACTTGACTTGGAATTTTTATCAGAAAACTCGCATTTTAACAATTTCATACTTTAGTGATTCAGTTGGATCTAAAATTTTCGATGGAATAATCATAAGTTTGGTTGCTTTTTTCAAATCCTCTGTAGAATCCTCTCTGACGCTAACAAAAATATGAAAATGTTAAGTCTTTTGAAGTTTTGAGATATAACAAGCACACTTACGTCACTTTTTGATTTGAAGTAGATGGTATGACTATAACTTTTGGTGGTGTCGCAAACTCCAGCGAACTCGTTGCTTTCGTCACTCTAAAAGAACATTTACGGTAAGGACTTTTTCAATCAAACCATTAGTTCTCACTTACAAACACGGTGCTTTGCATTTAGAGGGTATGCAAACTAATGAGGTTGTTTCTTGCCGTGCTTTCATTTTATAAATTTGTTGACTCTTTCTTAGCTTGGCTGTTAGTCAGGCCCATCTTTTTTGTTGTTGCGCCCAATACGTTTGCGATTTGTTACCATACGATTGATGAGAGCGAGACCACTGAGCTGAGTGTGTGGATGAATTTTGTGGTTGGCATGGGCGACAGCAAGCACCGTTAGCGCAGCATGAAGCACCAGTGCCGTAACAACCAGGCGTGGCACTCGAGCCAGTTCTATTAGAGCAACGATCACACATAGTAATTTTGATTGAGAGGAAAGAGACTGTAAAAGAAGACGTTAGAAATTCGCAAAGGATTAGCATGTCTTCAATTTGAACAAAAATTAACATACGGATTTGAGTTTACGGAGTTCCGGAAAATTGTGATGTTTTTGTTGGCTGAAATTTTGATGAACGAATCGATTTTTTTTATTTTGTGACGTGTAAGGAAGAGCAATTTCAGACACGCAAAAACTTTCTAGCCCTTAAAAACACTTGTGATGTGTAGCAGTAGTTTGCTATTCGCCGATAGCTCGAATATCCGGCAGTTCTCAGCGAAGGTTTTAAGGGCACCATCTGCTTGAAAAGTGGAAAGCTTGGCCTGAAATCCATATACATAAGTGAGTCGAAGCTCATGACCGGTCCCAAGATTTTACGATGACAGACAGTCGATAGCATCTTACGGTCCACTCTAAGGGTGTCTCGTTCGATAATTCTCTCCACTATTAGAGCGTTCCGATCTTTTGAAATGCAAAGTTAGACCGAGAGAGGTTGAAGACGTTCATGAGATGACTTACTTCTCCGAGCTCAAAGTCATCAGATATACCGTCTTGGCTTATCGTTTTGCAGGCTTTGGTTGATGTTATTGCAATCGCAAAAACGTTCCCTGAAGGCTAAAGTTGATACTAGCTCAACTGCATCGGAAAGATCGTTTTTATCCCTTGAACCTTGGGTCTGTAGAGTTTGATCGCGGCCTACCGTAGGTATGTTTTAAGTTCCTTAGCCCGTAGACTTTAGTTTTGTTGATGACTTCTATGATTAATGTGATTTTTTCTCTATATCACAGCTGCCTGTCGGCTGACCTTTTGGCCTTGTCGACCACAGAATGAAACTAGCCAGCTTAAAATACTTACGCATCGTCTCGGGTCAAACAATACACCTTCGTGAGAGTTGCTAAATACTTTGTCGATATCTTTTTTCTTAGATCAGCACAGAAGCTGTGCGTTCTCTGGTACTCCTCACTCTCTCTCTCTCGATTGCGTATTTAAATGACGGAAGCTGATGAAGCTTGGATTCCGTTGAGAGTGTCTGCGTGAATCAAGAGTATAGCGACGGAAAACTATTAGATTGATCCTCCGTGAAATGCATCAAAAAATAACGTTAGACGACAGAGTCCTCTACAATGGTCAGCCCACCTTTACTGATTGAGGAACAGGCGTACGGAAGATTCATTCATGAACAAAACACTTTGGCGTCCTATGTGTGAACGCTGCAGAATCCATCGACGCGGCGTACGTAGCTGAGATCTTCAATGTGATCAAATCCTTCGGCTGTCGAAGCACACAACTACTTTGATCCAAATTTCACCTAACCATCAAGTATCATGGACCTGACCAAACAACTTATATTTTACAAAAAGTCACAAAAACTCTTTACCTTTGGCACGTTCTTCAAAAAACTTTACAAAAATATTTCATTACAAAAAGTTTTCGTTTCGAGAAGGAGCAAATTATTTAACAAAGTCGATAAGGAAAAAGGTAAGCTGCCAACCTGTGTGCAATTATACAGCTTGTAACACTTTTTCATAACTTTTTTCTCAATCTACAGCCCCTAAACAACGAAAGATGTGCGATCCTTGCGGGTTTTCGGTTGCTCCAGTTGGCCCATATGGACCCATCGGCCCTTATGGTCCCATAACTGCTTGTGGTGCGCACGGAATTTACGGACCACCATGTATACCGCCCGGTCCTCCATGCCCAAATTGTTGTCCGGCACCGTGCGAACCATGTTGTGATCCATGCTCCAACCGTTGTCCAAATCCATGCTGTATGCATTGATATTGGTGGAGGATCAGGATGAGTTTCAAAAAGTAGAGCAGAGCTGATAGTTGCATCTTAAGTTGTAGTGGGGCATTGAAAATTTCATAAGAACAGATTACGATTCAAGAAAAACGTATAACGTAAAACAGCAATTTTCATACCATTTTTGAGAAGATCGTGGATGGACTAACGAATCCAGCCTCATATTTTCTAAGCTGTGATACGATCTTATAAGAATGATTTTGACTTTTGTTGATTTGCAAAAATAAATTAAAAAGAAATAGCCATATTACATATCTTATAGACGTTTCCTTGGATCGCTTAGGGTAAGGATTTGATCAAGGAGGATCAATACTGCGGCTAATGTTAAGGAGATGGCCCCCTCCATAGGGTGAATCTTTTGCATCTGTCGCCATTTCAACTTGCATCCCTCGGCTGTTAGGTCCGATTAGTCTAGTTAGTGACACTCCCCTCGTAATGCACCACAGAGATTGTCGGTTGATATACTATGTACCGGAATTACTCGAGTCGAGGTTTACTCTACCGGAGGCTGTTATACCCATCACGACTGTGAAAGTAAGCAAGGCCGAATTTTGTTTCACCAACAACATCCACTGCACTTTGACTCCGTTATAGACTAAGCATAGCACTCGACTGTGCTGTCGTCGCCGAGTGCGATAAGGATACAATCCAGAGAAAAGTGTTCAGATGATACATGGTTCAGAGGATCGCCGCGCGGATGTGTCTATACGTTGCGGTAGTAAACGAACTCGGGCCAAGATTGGTCTTGAATATGCATACATACATACAGCTGGGGAATTTTGCGGTATAAAAGGCTGCGACCCTGTTAAAAAAGATGTAGCATTCCTACCAGCATTGACTTAACTGATTCGTGGATGAATCAAAATTTTAAGGGAAGGTTGAGGGTTCTAAGAGTTTGTAGCTAGAGCTCGATGTAATCTCCAAGTTGGGTGGATGGATAGGATACCATCGCAGTTTACAAAATTAAACGCTTTATTGCATAGGCAAGCGGTAATCAAGGACCTGACCATCTTTAGTCTGCTCGTGTACAGCTGGGCGTTGAGTCAGCTGAGCAAACGCTTATCTGGGTGGTTGTAGCTTTCGTTGAAAAAACAATCGTAAACGTTTAGGAGATTGTTAGGGATATGAACAGTCCTTTGCAGAAAATGAATCTGGTATGTACCGGTACTAACACCTGTTGGCGAACTCTACCCTGTACGCGATAGCCGGATCTTTCTGGCCGAAAGTGATTGTTAGCAAACTGCTGAACAAATCGGGTTCCTAATGTGATTTTCGCCTATAGAAACGGGTCATGATAGAACTCTGCCCTTTTGACGTTTATGCGTTACATCTCAATAAATCGGAAAACCTTTCCATGTAGGAGGATGCGAGGTCAAATCACCCAGCTTAAATGGCCTCAACAACGGTCTAAGTCATGGGCGGATTGTAGTCTTAATATCCCAAACCTTTCCTTCCTTTGGGGAGCCCACCCTGCGGTTAAAATCTGGGCAAAAGTCAAGAATAAAGGTCGACTGATAATACGCGCCCAAAAATATCGTGAAGGGTTTCAGAGCTTAATATCCACATATCCTTATTCGAAGGGTTAGTAATCGTTCCCTATGCAGTCTGGCTTGTACTTGAGCCTACCCTATTCACATCCGGTCAACGACTCGGGAAACTCTTCGAGGTGGTTTCGCCGACCGTACAGAAGAACTTCAAGTAAATATGTATCTAACATATCTCCCAAGAAGTTTGGAAACCATCTAATCATCCTCATCTTTAGCCACCTCTGTTTCATACTCCCTTATCTGATTTCCTCAATCGGATCCATATACATCCTTAATATTTTTACCAAAGTTTTACTTTATTTTTTTCTTATAACTTGAGAACTTTCTTAATTCAAAAGCATCGTTAATCTCAAACGAAATCACAGCAACGAACTCCAGTCCCAATATTTTCCGAAAGTTGTTGCTTAACAACAACACTTTGGCGGTGTATTATAGCAGTGCGCCTTGCACGGACAGGGCCAACGGCAAGGGAAGTCGGTGCGCTTCAAGTAACGGCAAGGGCAGACGCAAGGAGAGCAGCAGCAAGGACTACAGCAGCCGCCACACATTTTATTCGATTCTGTTATGTAGTTTGCTTAAACTATTTAGGTAGTTATCTAGAAGAGTAGAAGAGAAAGATGTTGCTTAGTTAACGGTAAGTATGACAAGCATATGCAAGTACCAGCGGTGCAACTTACTTTTTGTCTGCTTTTGAAGAAAGCTAAACTGTAAATTTAATTTCATGTGTTGAGCCAAAAAGTTTTGAAAGAATAAAAAAATAATAATTTTGAAAAGTGAAATAAGTCAATAAATGAAGGCTCTTACAGAGGAGACACGATTGTAGACGACATGGTAAGTGTGTTGTGACTCAAAGTGCTCTCTCCATACCGAAGACTCAGTTTGCGTAATCAGATCCAGAATCCAAAGTCGCTGATGCTTTTGAGATACACGATATTCCGAAGGAATCGAGCTTTGGAAGGCAAGTCAATGTTGACGGATATGAACTTGATATAGTAATCAGCTTCTTCTATCCGGGGACCGGGGACCGAAATTAACAGCAAAACCAATTCCAGCCTAGAAATCAAAGGAGGACTGACCCTTGCCCACAAGTCCTAATTTCGACACACTAGACAATTGACAAATAAAATGCACTCTCAGCGAAACAAAATCACACACTATACATACGTACATAAGTCTCTCATCATACCTGTCCTGATGTATGTATAACTTGAAATCATGGACTGTGTCGACAGAGGATGGGATTGCTTTGGAGTATTCGGGAGAAAAGCTCTCCGGTAAGCTTTAAGATGCATGAGTTGAACACAGTACAACGATTAAAAGCACAAAGGCCTTGCTGGCTAGGCCATGTTAAACGAATGAAATTAATAAAAATCGATTCGCGTATTCGGCAGCGGAGAATGGAATGACCAGTGAGGAGAGGTAGCTTATTCGTTTTCTCGATAACTGCTGTCGAATTGTGTACCTTGCACCAAGCCAAACGAAAAAGTTTTTGTTTTTGCAATATTATATATATATAGATTAATCCACAATTTGCTATAAAGTTACATAATTAACCCTTCAAGGTAAAAATTTGAATTTATCTGTGAACAAATGACTGAGCAGCTAAATTGCCCCATATTTCTTGAACCAACCCATATTTTCGTAACTCGTGTTTTGCATTATATAGCCACATATTTGTAGATTAACCCACAATTTAATGCACAATCTAAAGCATTGTTAACGGTTCAATTTCTACGTGCGATTTATCGGTTAATCGATCATTGCTGACTCTTACCAGCTTTTTGTGTATACCTTTTGAACAAAGCAAAATCCAAAGTTTTTTTTTGCACTCATATAGCTACCAACTTGTAGATTTATCTACAATTTGTTTCAAGGTTCTATCGTGAACGGTTTAGGCGCCAAGTAGATTTAAAGGTTTTCGATTCGTTTGTGTATATTTCTTGAGCCAAAGCAAATGGTAAAGTTTTAGTTTTTGAAATGTATAGGTACCCACTTTTGGATGTATCCACAATTTGACATTAGTTTCTATAATTAACCCTTAAGGGCAAAATTGGAATTTATCGGTACACAATTGTCCCAGCCCACAAATTGCTCTATATTTCTTGAATCAAAGTAGATTTTTTCAAGTTTTTTGTTGTATTATATAGCTACCCACTTGTAGATTTTTCCACAATTTGATATAAAGTTCCATCATTAACCCTTTAAGGCAAAAATGAGAATTCATTGCTACAGAAATGACCCAGAACCTAAACTACTCCGTATCTCCTAAACCAAACCAGATTTTCTTAACTCTTGTTCCGCATTATATAGCCACATATTTGTAGATTAACCCACAATTTGATCTATTGTTCTATCATTAACGGTTCAATTTCTACGGTTAATCGATCAGTGCCGACTCTTGACGGCTTTTTGTGTATATCTCTTCAACTAAGCAAAATTTCAAACTTTTTTGTTGCATAATGTAGCTCCTACTTGTAGCTTTATCCACGACATGTTTCAAGTTTCTATCATCAACGGTTATGGCGCTAAGTGCATTAATCGGTTTTTCGATTATTAGTGTCCCTATCTTGAACCAAGCCAAAGCCAAGCTTTTGTTTTTGCAGCATATATCTACTCACTAGTAGGTTAATCCACAATTTGACTCAAGGTTCCATCGATAACGGTTAATCCGCTACGTGGGTTAAGCGTTTTATCGATAACTACTGTCAATTCGTGTATCTCGCTTGAAGCAAGCCTAATACAGGTAGGTGTCTATGTATTGCAATAACAAAAGCTTTCTCAATTGGCTTGGTTCAAGAGATATACACAAATCGGCAGTAGTTATCGATAAACAGATTAACGTACGTAGTGACTTAGCCGTGTTCGAAAATTTAGATCAACTGCGAGCACGAAAGAAGATGAAGTTTTTCTCTTGCTGTTCTTCCCAACTCGATGGCGGTCTTCCTCTTTCTATACTGTCAAACAAGTTTTTCTCTGAGTGATTTTTGGTTCGCAGTGCCTTTAGCCATTCGCTTAGGAAGTTGAACTTTGTTTGCCTTAGCGTGAACTGCACTACATAGCTACCTACTTTTAGATTGAGGCACAACTTGATTGAAGGTTCTACCATTAACTGTTAAGGCGCTAAGTTGATTTATCAGTTTTTCGATAACGACTGTTCCTTTGTGTGTATCTCTTGAACCAAAGCATATATCGAAGTTTTGTTCTTGCAGTATAAAGCTACTCACCTGTATATTAACCCACAATTTGACATAAGTTTCTATCATTAACCCTTCAGGGCAAAACGAGAATTTATCGGTACACAAATGACCCAGCACTTAAATTGCCCTATAACTCTTGAACCAACCAAGATTTTCGAAACCCCTTTTCTGCATTATATAACCACCTAACTGTAGATTAATCTACATTTTTATATAAAGTTGCAAGGCGAAAAAGAGAGATGATTGGTATACAAATGGCCCAGCACTTAAATTTCCCTATAACTCTTGAACCAAGTAAGATTTTTTAAATTCTTTATTTGCATTATATAGCCACCTACATGTAGATGAATCCAGACTTTATTTCGAGGTTCTGCCATTAACGGTTCAATTTTTACGTGAGATTTATCGGTTGATCAAAAAGCCATGAGTACTTACTGATTTTTGTGTATATCTCCTGAACAAAGCAAAATGTCAATATTTTTTTTTTATACAATCATAAGCTACCTACTAGTAGATTAATCCACAATTTGATTCAAGGTTCCATCATTAACGGTTAAGGCGCAAAGTGAATTAATCGGTTTTTCGATTATTAGTGTCCATTTCTTGAACCAAGCCAAATAATAAAGCTTTTGTTTTTGCAATACATAGGCACCTACCTGTATTAGGCTTGCTTCAAGCGACTTACACGAATTGACAGTAGTTATCGATAAAACGCTTAACCCACGTATCGGCTTAACCGTTATCGGTGGGACCTTGGTTCAAATTGTGGGTGAACCTACTAGTGAGTAGATATATGCTGCAAAAACAAAAGCTTTGTTGTTTGGCTTGGTTCAAGAAACGGACACTAATAATCGAAAAATCGATTAATGCACTTAACGCCATAACCGTTGATGATAGAAACTTGAAACAGGTTGTGAATAAAGCTACAAGCAGGAGCTACTTTATGCAACAAAAAAGGTTTGAAATTTTGCTTAGTTCAAGAGATATACACAAAAAACAGTTAAGAGTCAGCACTGATCGATCAACCGATAAGTCGCACGTAGAAATTGAACCGTTAACGGTAGAACAATGGATCAAATTGTGGATTAATCTACAAATATGTGGCTATATAATGCAAAACAAGAGTTACGAAAATCTGGTTTGGTTCAAGAGATATGGAGCAATTTGTGGTGCTGGGACATTTCTGTACCGATTATTTAAATTTTTACCTTGAAAGGTTAGTGATGGAAATCTTTATCAAATTGTGGATTAATCTGCAAGTAGGCAGCTATAAATACAAAAAAAAAAGTTAAAAAAATCTTCCCTATTTCAAGAGATATAGAGCAATTTAGGTGCTGGGTCATTTGTGTACCGATAATTCTCATTTTCGCCTTGTAGGGTTAACAATGGAAGTTTATGCGAAACTGTGTATTAAACTACAAGTAGGTACGGACATATTGCAATAACAAAAGCTTTGTCGTTTGGCTTGGTTCAAGGGATATACACAAATCGGCAGTAGTTATCGATAAACAGGTTAACGCACGTAGCGCCTTAACCGTGTTCGAAAATTTAGATCAACTGAGAGCAGGAAAGAAGATGAAGTTTTTCTCTTGCTGTTCTTCCCAACTCGATGGCCGTCTTCCTCTTTCTATACTGTCAAACACGTTTTTCTCTGAGTGATTTTTGGTTCGCAGTGCCTTTAGCCATTCGCTTAGGAAGTTGAACTTTGTTTGCCTTAGCGTGAACTGCGCTACATAGCTACCTACTTTTAGATTGAGGCACAACTTGATTGAAGGTTCTACCATTAACTGTTAGGCGCTAAGTGGATTTATCAGTTTTTCGATAACGACTGTTCCTTTGTGTGAACCTTTGAACCAAAGCAAATATCGAAGTTTTTGTTCTTGCAATATAAAGCCACTCACCTGTATATTAACCCACAATTTGACATAAGTTTCTATCATTAACTCTTCAGGGCAAAATTGGAATTTATCGGTACACAAATGACCCAGCACTTAAATTGCCCTTTAACTCTTGAACCAATCAAGATTTTCGAAACCCCTTTTCTGCATTATATAACCACCTAATTGTAGATTGATCTACATTTTTATATAAAGTTGCATCATTAACCCTTCAAGGCGAAAAAGAGAATTGATTGGTACACAAATGACCCAGCACCTAAATTTCCCTATAAATCTTCAACCAAGCAAGATTTTTAAAATTATTTGTTTGCATTTTACAGCCGCCTACTTGTAGATGAATCCAGACTTTGTTTCAAGGTTCTGCCATTAACGATTCAATTGTTAAGTGAGATTTATCGGTTGATCAATAAGCCGTGAGTACTAACTGATTTTTGTGTATATCTCGTGAACAATGCAAAATGTCAATATTTTTTTTATACAATCCTAAGCTACCTACTAGTAGATTAATCCACAATTTGATTCAAGGTTCCATCATTAACGGTTAAGGCGCAAAATGCATTAATCGGTTTTTCGATTATTAGTGTCCATTTCTTGAACCAAGCCAAATAATAAAGCTTTTGTTTTTGCAATACATAGGCACCTACCTGTATTAGGCTTGCTTCAAGCGATATACACGAATTGACAGTAGTTATCGATAAAACGCTTAACCCACGTAGCGGCTTAACCGTTATCGATGGAACCTTGATTCAAATTGTGGATTAACCTACTAGTGAGTAGATATATGCTGCAAAAAGAAAAGCTTGACTTTGGCTTGGTTCAAGAAAGGGACACTAATAATCGAAAAACCGATTAATGCACTTAGCGCCATAACCGTTGATGATAGAAACTTGAAACATGTTGTGGATAAAGCTACAAGTAGGAGCTACATTATGCAACAAAAAAAGTTTGAAATTTTGCTTAGTTCAAGAGATATACACAAAAAACCGTTAAGAGTCAGCACTGATCGATCAACCGATAAATCGCACGTAGAAATTGAACCGTTAACGGTAGAACAATGCATTAATCTACAAATATGTGGCTATATAATGCAAAACAAGAGTTACGAAAATCTGGTTTGGTTCAAGAGATATGGAGCAATTTGTGGTGCTGGGTCATTTCTGTACCGATTAATTAAATTTTTACCTTGAAAGGTTAGTGATGGAAATCTTTATCAAATTGTAGATTAATCTGCAAGTAGGCAGCTATATAATACAAAAAAAAAAAAGTTAAAAAAATCTCCCCTATTTCAAGAGATATAGAGCAATTTAGGTGCTAGGTCATTTGTGTACCGATAATTCTCGTTTTCGCCTTGTAGGGTTAATGATGGAAGTCTATGCCAAACTGTGTATTAAACTACAAGTAGGTACCGACATATTGCAATAACAAAAGCTTTGTCGTTTGGCTTGGTTCAAGAGATATACACAAATCGGCAGTAGTTATCGTTAAACAGATTAACGCACGTAGTGCCTTAACCGTGGTCGAAAATTTAGATCAATTGAGAGCACTAAAGAAGTGGAAGTATTCCTCGTGCTGTTCTTCCCAACTCGATGGCGGATTTTCGGTTCGCAGTGCCTTTAGCCATTTGCTTAGCATGGTGCTCGATCATCAGAAACTTTCCGTCGATATACTTCAAAGACTCAGTCCAAAGTACCATCAAAGTATCCAAAGTATGCATCAATAGCGCGATTTTCAAAAATTGGCTGTGATAGTGCCCTTTCGAAACACTTCCGCGATAGGGAATCACTGCAAAATTTTTCGAACATCATTTTGGGTTAAGTTGCAGAAGATGACTCCATGGTTGAAAGAAAAAATGGCATTATTTTTAAAAGTTTTTTATTTTAATTTTTAATTATTGACTACAAATGACCACATATTCAGCAACAATTTAAAAATACTGAATTTGATTGATAAATTGATTTGAAATTAAGGTCAATTGAATTGTATATACTATGTACATTAACAAAAAAATCTTTTTTATAAGCCTTAACGCTGAAGGCTGGCGCCCCATTTCGTAGCTCAATTCGAAAGAGGAAAGTGAATGGCTTCAAAGCAGTTACAGATTTCAAGCTTGAAATTATAAAAAGGAAATGGGTTAAAACTTGGTTGTGCTTTAACTAGGCAAAGTAAAAATTTTAATTCAAATTTCGAACTTCGTTATAAACCAGTTAATATTTTTTTGCTATTCGAAAATACAAAGTTAAATGGACAACGTTAAGCCCAAGCGCAAGAAGGCAGAACAACGAAGAATTCAATTTCGAATCGAGCTAGCGTAAAAGGCACACGCATCTTCAAATAGTACACATTTTTTTAATAATAAAATGGTGGCTGTGTAATAGAATTAGAGTATGATGTGGCAAATTCCATAATAAAGTAAATTCAAATTTAAAAATCTAAATAATTTTAAAATACATTTTTTAGGCTTTTTCAACCATTTTGTTTTTAATTATTTTACAAAGCAGTTCCATTTGTATCCTAATTTGTTGTAGTTAATTGAATTGGTTTTAAACTAAATATTTATTTATAATTTTATTTAAATGTATTGTATAGTTTTTTTGTGTTTATTTTATTATTGACATTTTGTTATTTTTTATTATAATATAATTATTAATTTTTTTTAGATGCATATATTTTGTATGTAATTTAAAAGGCTAACTACAGCTAAAAACTAAATATTAATTAATATTGTTATATTAGGCTTGATGTTTTTTTCTTATTTAAATTTTTATTCAACTTAAGCTTGCACGTTCTTGCTTATTTGTTTTTGAAATTATTTATCAATTATGCATTATGTATGTACTACATCCGAGAGCACTAAAATAGCAGCAAAAATAATTAAGAAATTTTAGCGATTCCTTTCCTTTTTTTTTAATGTTCATACTCATAATGGCAAATTAACCCATCCCAAAAAATGTTTCCGAAAATTCTGAAATTCGAAATTTTTTTAAACAACAAAGTTGTAGTTCCTCTTAAAAAAAAGTAAATATTTTCTTCTATGCAAAGTGTGATTAATTTCACTCTTCTTATTAAAAATATCTTAGCCATCCTGTAATTTCGAAATACTCATGCAGATTTTAACAATTTTGAACTACAAAAAGTTTGTGCGAATGCTAAGTATAATTGTCGAAACGTTTATGGGAGTATTTTGCAATTTTTTGTAAGCGTTTAAGACGTAAAAGCTTCATATATTGTGTTAGAACGCTTAGTATAAATTTCGAAAATTTCATATAGATTTTGAACAATATCGATCTTTTGAAAACATTCTTGAACTGTAAAGCGCCATACTTCCTGAGAAAGTTGTATGAGAATTTATAAGTGCGAAATTCTTGAAGTTTTCGAAAATTTTTCGAAAATGTTTTTAGATTAAAAAACTACATAGATTGTTGCTGAGTACAAGTTTGTGAGAACGCGACGTATAAATTTCGAAACTTTCATGAAAATTTTTTTTAAATATCTTAGATTTTCGAACTTTTTTGAAAATGCTTTTGTTTCGCAGAATTCCTTCCTTTTGAGAAAACTTCACGTTTTTAGACTCAAAAACTACATAAATTGTTGTTGAGTACAAATTGGAGAGAACGCTAAGTATAAGTTTCGAACTTTCATAAAGATTTTTAAGAACTTCTCAAAGTGTTTTCAACTAAAAGCTCAAATAGATTGTTGAGTTCGAAGCTGTGAGAGCGCTTGGTATAAGTTTCGAAGCTTTCATTAGGATTTTAAAAAACTTTTTCAGTTTTCGAAATTGTTTTTAGACTAAAAATCTACATAGGATTTTGACTATAACTTTGTGAGAATGATAAGTATAAATTTCGAAACTCTCATGAATATTTTTTAAAATTTCTTTCGATCTTTTTGAAAAATGCTTTTAGATTACAAAATTCCATACTTTCTGAGAAAGCTGCATATTCAAAAACTTTCTGATAACGCCAAGTGTAAACTTGGAGATTTCCATAAGAAACGTTTCAGACGTTTTCTGATTTTTTTATTTTGTAAATTTTTGTTGGTAATAGGCTTTTTTAACAATCGTTTTTTAAATGCAAATGAAGATATTTATTTCATTTTTTCGACCTAACGTTTCGCTAGGCTTCCTAGCATCTTCAGAGGTGATCTAATTTATTAGCAACAACAAAAAATTTGATTGTTGTTGTGTACAAATTTGTCAAAACGCTTACTATTAATTTAGACACTTTTGAGGATTCTTAAAAATTTCACTAACTTTTTCGGAAACGTTCTTAGACTAAAAAACTCCATACCTTTTGATAACGCTTGAAAATTCCTGTGAGCTTTTATAAATTAATAAAATTTTCCGTGTGTTTTAACTAAAAATTTAAGAAGATTCTCAAAAACATGATAGATTTTCGTACTTTTTCGAAAAGGGTTTTACACTGCAGAGCTGTTAAGTACACATTTCGAAATTTTCATGATTTTTAAAAATGTCTAGAATTTTATATTTTTCAAAAAATTTTCAGGCAGAAAAAATGTGTAGACACTCAAAAGCTACTGAGAACTCTTTGTCTGAATTTTAAAATTTTTGTAGTTTTTAAAAAATTTCAAATTTTCGAATTTTTGCGAAAACCTTATAAGACTAAAACATGCTTAGGTAGTCAAAAAGTTTCTTCGAATTCTATAACCTTAGTAATTTTTATGAGAAATTTAAAAAAATTTCTCAGATTTTCGATTTTTTTTGAAAATGATTTAGAAACTAGTTTACGAAGTTTTCTTTATTTTTTAAGTAAATTATTAAAGTATAAACAAAACTTATACCTAATAAAAACAATTTTAACTGCTAGTTTCATGCTCACAGGTGTATGTAGTATTTATGTTTGTATATCGAAGAGCAGAATATGAACTAAACTATCAAAATTTACACAGTGAAACACACATAAATATTTGTTGTTTTTTTGTATCATAATGAATATAGTTTTTTTCTTCTTTTAGTATTTAAGAGCTAGGCATACATATATATATTTTTATAGATAGATACATAACTTTTGTTACCTTATGGGTCAACGTATGAAATACATTTAGCTAAATATTGTTTGTATATACTAGATTTGGACTATAGTAGTTGTTTAAATAAAACGAAAACAGGAAAACGTAATAAAAAAAATTACAAATTTTAAGTCAATAATGTTAAAAAGGAGTAAATATTGTGGAAAAACTGACTGTACGGATTCGAACAATGTACAAGTACTATAACCATATTTTGCGTTGAATTTGTGGAACTAAGTGAATACCCCTATTGTGTAGGTCGAAATTCCATGAGGAAGGTGTTTATAATTTTTAAAATTAGAAGTTCCATAAATTTGGTTTGTAACTCAGTAATCGCAGTTTCTGTATGCTGCCAAGCCGTTGTTTTTTAATAGATTGAGTCATAAGGATAAAAGTAGCTTTCGATTATTCGAAATTCGAGATTATTCTACATATGTAGAAGGGTAGGCGAAGATCGAAATCGGAATTTTATGAATACATATTTTTTCTGTATACATTCTTTCTTTTCAAGTTTTGAATTACAGCTCAGAAAGTTTTGATTAATATGGCGTTGAATTTTTCGAAGATCCGACTTCGACCCAGTATAAAACTTTTTATATAAATTTAATAAGAAAAATGTTTTACCATTCGAATGTGAACGTTTCTTTTTAATGGGTGTTGAACAGCCACTTCCTTTTATAAGGTTCAATTTCAGACAACGAAAGCCTGTGTTTTGAAGAACAACTTCGAAATATGCAGGCATGACATTTTTATCGATATCCTCTACGGAAGCCGAACGAAACTTGCAGTTTCAATTGGGTTGGGCCAAAGAGACATTGGTGCTAGAAGCGTTGGTTATACATTACAATAGAAAAGACGCCAGATGGGGGAACTATTACACTTCCCTCGACAGGCAGTTCTATGTACCGGAGTGACTCTGGTTCTATGGGATTCAATAGGTTGTGAAGCGCAAAGCTTTCAAGTGGTTGCCAGCAAAATTTATAGCTCATCCAATCAAATTATCAACCTCACCTAACCGTGAAGAATCTGCAAGTACAAACTTCGAAATTGTCATGTAAGTTTTTAAAAAGTTATCGTGTTTCCGAATATTCTAGAAAAAGTCTCATTCTCACGAATTGCCGAGGGACGCGAAACCCAACGTCATTAAGTAATTTTCTAACGGTTTCTAAGCGAATATTGGAAAATAACTTAAGCAGGATAGAATGACTTGAACTAGAATTTTAAAAAAGAAAAAACAAAAAAAAAAAAAACAAAATTAATGACGCATGCGCATTTTTCACTAATTGCTATGCCAATTGTTGCGCATTATATATTTTTTTTTTGTGATGAATTTTACATATTTGATGTATGTAAGCATGTTTTACTATTTAAGCAGTAACACAATAGTTTCGTTTATTTTATTGTTTATAAATCTAATTTACATATTTCCTTAAAATCGCTGTAGTTTTGTACATAACGCAAGCCTATGTATGCAATTATTAATGTTTTTATTTGTTTACATCAGCATCTACTACATACATAATGTAAATAATGATCCTAGCGATCATCATTAGCGGAATTAGAATATTTTTAAATTCAAGCAGGAATTGTACTTTTTCTTCAATAGTTTTTGTTGTTTGTTATTATTGCGTGCCTACTACATAAATATATTTTTTAATTTTAGACAAATTTTTTTACAAGTTTTAGCATTTTTGAATTTTGTTTTCAAATGGTTAGTAACATCTTAAGTTGTTGCATAGTTTTAATTGTTTTAAAAATTGTTTAATGTCTTAAACATAGCTTATCAAAAAGCATACTCAGTTCAGTTCAGACAACGTCAATGATTTACTAATTTTTATTTTTCTATAGAACTTTTAAATGCTCCAATCTTTCACTACACTTATGTGAAGTCGGTTCAGCAGTGTTGAAAGCATTTGAGGTACCTACAGTATCGTGTTGTACTCACTTAAATAGGTATGATCTACATGTATTTTATCATCTTGGCCACTCAAAAACTAAAAAAAGAGTTCTTACAAATTTCATTTTCCTTCTTGTAGCGAGAAGGAGTAGGCTTTGGGGGAGTTTTATCGTTACTGGTGATCGTTTGCCGGATATTTATCCAGTACGATCCGTTAAATAGCACCACTAAGAGGTACTAGTCCAATCAACCCGGCAACGATTTGATATGGCCATGTTGAACCTTCTGCGTCATCCAACCCCCTCCTTCCGTGAGGAAACTGGGATCGCCAGTCTGGCCGGCTAAATAAAAAGGATTTCCCACGGGTAGATGTGGTTGGCCTTTGGGTTAGAGAAGCTTTAAGTAGTGTTGCCAACTCCTTGAAATGGTTGCGGTACGCAACCCCTTTTGAGTCTCTTTGTTCTTTATTAAAGCCAAAAAAGTGAAACTATAGGTGCATCTAACAGATTATAAGCAACGACAAAAAGGCTGTAATATCTGTAATTATTTGGAGCTTTTCGGCCGATAAAATAAAGACAAAACACAAGGTTTCTCTTTCCCTCCTACGCGTTTCGATGAAATTTTTTCATCTTCATCAGGGAGACTGTATATTTATCATAAAATATGATATAAAACAAAACAAACATTAACCCATTAGTTAGAATTACACAATTTACATCACTCTGTTGTTAACATAATACTTACATTCAATTTATAACATTGAAACTTTCAACCTCTAACACATAAATAAACAAAACTTTACATTTAATTCACTGCCTCCATTCATGTTTCCTGCTTCGTCCATTGGCTGATAATGCCGTCATATCTACAATTTAAGTGAACAGAAGTTCATGACCACAAATTTTAAAAAAATTAAAAATATTTTATATAAGAATGGCTACCCTAATACATTAATAGACGCATGGATAACAACAACAATTAGTCAAACCAACTGCGCGCAAAGCATCACTGCACAAAATAATGAAAAAGAAAAGCAAATATATGCAGGGGTCAATTACATACCAGGATTAACGGACAACAAAACATTGTATAGCATCACACGCAACAACAATATAAAATTTGCGCATAAACCAAATCGAACTTTGAACACAATCTTTACATAAACAAAAGACAAAATCGACAAAGAACAACAACATAATGTGGTATACGAAATAAAATGTAATGGGATCGCAGGAGAAACTTGCAATCAAATATACATTGGAACGATGAAGCGATCGCTAAGTGTACGAATAAACGAACATAGACTAGACGACAAAAATAGAAAAACAACAACAGCACTATGCGAACATTTGACCAACAAAGGACTTCGAAAACGCGAAAATATTAGACGTTGAGGGGAAAGAACGAACACGAATGACGCTGGAAGCTCTACGAATACAACAAAAAATCAATACTGCAATGAATTTCAAAGAAGACATCAGCAATATAAACTGCGCTTATATGACGGCATTATCAGCCAATGGACGAAGCAGGAAACATGAATGGAGGCAGTGAATTAAATGTAAAGTTTTGTTTATTTATGTGTTAGATGTTGAAAGTTTCAATGTTATAAATTGAATATAAGTATTATGTTAACAACAGAGTGATGTAAATTGTGTAATTCTAACTAATGGGTTAATGTTTGTTTTGTTTTATATCATATTTTATGATAAATATACAGTCTCCCTGATGAAGATGAAAAAATTTCATCGAAACGCGTAGGAGGAAAAGAGAAACCTTGTGTTTTGTCTTTATTTTATCGGCCGAAAAGCTCCAAATAATTACAACTGTGGTATCTGTTGACTTCAACGCAGTCATTAGAAAAGAAGAGATCAAGACAAAAATAAGATATAAATTCTACGGAATCTCATTGTTCTATGCATAAGAATTTTCAATGAACTGGAAGCCACAAAAACAAGGCTTCGATAGGATGTGCTCTCTGGCATGAGAGATTTGAAAGCAGTGAAAAGTAGAATACCTTGCCAAATGATATGCTTTATCAACGTTTTATAGTCTATAGCCTTTCTGGGGGCTCACCAAAGCACATACATATGTATATGGTAAGGTATGAGGAAGTAGGAAACTAGAAAACTCAGGCAACATAGGATTGGTCGGCTAAGCCCAAAGAGAGGCCAAAAGGGTATCAGTCGAAATCATTAATTTATACAAGGAGATTCCATGAACTCTCACTGGGTACCGTATATTATACTGTACTCTGCAACGCCTCCTTAATAAGTTAATCTGATGGATACACATATTTATCCCTTTTATGAACTTGATGCAAAGATAAATAATGCAAAAAAGTAACCTACTTTTAGGGTAATATAAAAAGCTTTTCTGAGTAACGTCACATAGCCTATAGCATGCGAAGACAGTATACCGTCGATTTGAGGCATACTAGTATACGATTAGGAAAACTTTTGATATTTGGGAATTTCTGTGTTCTGAAAAAAGATTTGAGTCGTGGTTCTTTAGAAAATTGTGTCTTTCTACAGACCCAAAAAGTTGTTTGACAAATTTATTTTTCGTAAAATTTTACTTGTATCAATGTTTATCAGAAATGATAGGTTTTGAGTTATTTGCATCGAGTTTGGGTATAAGGAGACTCGACTTAGGCTAAAACTTAGTTGCAACTTAAGTTAGCCCAGATTTGAGGCTACGTTTTTTTTTCGGTTTCACCAACTTAGCTAATAAACTCATTTGACATATAAAAACCCTATCAGCTGTTTTATACATAGTAGTATTTTTGGCTACGTTTTTATTACACGCCACCCACTGAATTTGAAATGTTGTCAGTTACGGTTGTCAGTTGCTTATAATATGGGGGTTGCAATATTTGCATAATTAAATAAATATAAATACTGTCATTTAATTCGACTCAAAATTTGTACTACAGCAACACTGTTGAAAGTCGAGAATAAGCCAGCTGACAGGTAGGCTAGGTGGTGAAACAGAAAAATTTAAAAATATGACTTAACTAAGTTAAGTCGAGTTGCTGAAACCAGTCCTAAGATAAACTCTTATTGCCAGAAATTTTATAGAAACCTTTTTACTTTAGCGAATTAAAAATTCACTTTAATCAGACTTTCGCAAAATAAGTTTAACTCTTAGCATTCTCTAACTAAAATTTCATTGCAAAAGGTTGCAAAACTAAGCCTTCTTCGTTATCTTTAGGGGTCTTAATTCAGGGAAGGATTAAAAGACGTTGCCTTTCGCCTCATATCAAGAAAGCTCATGCTCATGAGTGTTTATGTGTTACTGAGAAGTATCGGGGTAGTAATGTGGGTAAATATCTTCAAATATGACTGTTTAAGTTATTGCAATTGGTAAACGAAGAGAGTGATGAACTTGTAAATTGCATCGAAATATGTGGCCAGAAATTACATGTGAAAAAAAAGATTGCACTATATCGGTTGCCGTTTCAAAAACGCATTATCTTACCATTTTTTCTTTAAACGCCTTATATCGCAAAATTTTTCAAGAGCGTTTCATCTAAACAATAGTTCCATATGTTTTTGTCTGAGCCATTACGATTTTAAAACATTTTTTAACATTTAAGCTATATAAGCTAGAACGTTTTCAAATAAATACTGTGAAAGGCATGTTTTTCAAAAGTATTATGACAGATCGATTTTGAACTTGCAGTCGATATAGCATGATTTTTCACTTAGCTAACGATATTTAAACCTCAACTACTGGCCTTTGTTTTTGTCTACATTGTAAGCAGCTTGTTTGTGACATTTCCTTTTCACGGAAAAAATTACAAAATATTTCGATTAAAGGAAGCACTATTAAATACATTGATAGGCTGTATGTCTTTTAATGAAGGTAATACATTATTTATATGAATAAATGGGCGCTTTCAGCACACACAAGTGTTTATCAATCGTTGAGTGATAATTTTCTGAACGCATCGTTGATTATTTTTGATCCACTCAATGGGTGGGAATTTATGTCAAATTACTGAGCATAATTTTTTTCCCCTACATTCGCTCAAGGTGTTTATTCGGCTATCTGACAGTACCTTGACATTTTAAAGTGTGGGTTATAAATACAATTTTTTTTTTTTAATATTATAGTGAAGTGTTAAATATAATTGAAGAAGTAATTTTCCTTTAAATATAAGGACAGTTATTTCATTTGGCAGTTGGCTCAACTCGCCGTTCAGAAAACAAATTTTCTATCACTCAACTGCTGGAAACATGTTTGCAACGCATCAACAAAAATAGTGTTCGCTGAAAGCGCCCAGTGTCTCTCGTTCATTTATAAGTTGGTAACTAGGTTTACATGTTTTTTAGTTGGTACATCAACGACTTTCCGTACTTTGTTTTGTTGTTCGTACATTTTTTTATATCCCTAAATTTACTCAGCTACACAAGCCGACAAAGTTAGTAGAAAGTGAAGACATACAAATAAAATAAAACTTTCCAAGGTGACATGGTAAACATGCTTAAAACTATGCCTTAGAATTGTAAACTTTTTTTTATAGAAAAAATAAAGCAAACCTAATAATGTTTTAGGCACAATATCGTATGTGCAAAAGATGTGAAACTGTATATCCGGCAAATGACCAACAACATCGATAGTACTCCCCAAAACCTTCGGGGATTGTCGTTAATTCGAAAAAGTTAAATGGCATTTTTAAAGAAAAAAGCTGTGATGCCCAATCGAGATCATACGTTTTTTAATGAAAAATGTTTTCTTGTGAAAACTGTGTAGTGCATTAATCAGAAAATCGTGCTCACTTAGACTTTTTAAACACGCTAATCTCAAAAACTAGCGCTAGTTTCGAAAAACTGGCGCGTGTTGCATGTTCAACATGCCTTGCCTCTTCATAGAAGTATACATTGAACAATAGATATACAAATTTTCGGCCTGCGTTGTATAGCTGACTTGTTTTCTGGCTTATACTTTGCACATATGTATGTGACCTGGAATCATGAAAGGGACCTATTGTGCGAAAACAAGGTTTTCAAGAAAAACGCGTTTAACGTTTTTGTTTAGCTGCACTCTGTGTAGCGGCTGGCCGTTGTGAACGAAGTTTGTAATTAAAATTGAAGCAACTTCCCGATAAGCTACAAGCTTGAAACTTGGAATATAGTTCAGAACCCGATGACAATGCAATAATAAGAAAAAAAAAAACTCCGATAGATGGCGCATGGATCGAAATATTTCAAAAATCGTATTTGTGGTCCGATTTGGCTTTAAATGTGATTTGTGACAAAACTAAGAAAGATGGAAAACTGCGGTTTATTTCATTGGAAAGAGTTTCCTACAAGAATCACTCAAAAAGTGAAGAACGGTATTTTCGCACATAATTTTCATGATTTCAGGTCACACATTATAATATTCTAAGCCTTAGTAGTTATGTATTTAATTTTAGTTTTTGTTTTTTCTATAAATGATTTTATATTAATAATTACTATTAAAATTATTGTATGTAGTTTTCCTTTTTATTTATAAACTATATATTTTCTGCTATTGCTGTAGTTAGCTGGTTTCATTGCTTGCTGTGTTGTTTTATTGGCTGCTTGCTGTGATAGCTTTTCAATATTTCTATGAACGTAACAGACATTTATGTAATTGCTGCGACTGCTGTGTTGAATGCATATATGCATATGAATGTTTGTAAAAGTTTATATAGTTTGTAGTCTTCTTCTTCTTCTTGATGTTTCTATGATTTGCGCTATTGATGTTTCTATGATTTACGCTACTATCTTGGATTTTTCATGACCACCTGCTTAAAAGCGCCTGTCGGAACGCGCGCTTTCACCTCTTGACTACCCAATGATGCGGTGCCATCACGTGCAATATATAATTGCAGACCAGATGCTGTAAAGTGAAAGAAGAAAAAAGTAGAATTTAGCACTATTTCAAACAATTAAGTAACATATTTAAAACTCACTCTCCGCCGACTCTGCCAATTGATCTAATCTCGTATCCTTCAAAATTTCATCAATTAGCGAATTTGGGTTGACGCGCGTCTCTTCTACGCGATCAGAAACGCGCGGACCATCCTCTAGTGGTCCTTTTTTGCGTTTATCAGCCGCATTTTTCATACGATCTAGAGATCCTGTTTCACTTATGACTAACGAACCGGAACTGGGGTTCCTAAAGCAAATTGTGCATACGTAGCGTGTTGAAAATAAAGTTGTACAGCGATGAGTGTTCAGATGATGTTGAATAAGTATAGCGTTGTAGTTGACATCACATTTTCATATACGGATTTTTTGTAGTATCGAAAAAGGTAAAAAAAGTAGTAAAGATTTAATTAGTATGAAATTATAAAAATATGATTTTTCTTTCTAAAAATATTAACTAACATCCATGTATGTTTTAAATGTAAAAACAAACAAAAAAGAGTGGAATACAAAACAAAAAATATAATGCACAATTAAAACAAATTTATTTTTACTGAGTAATTATGTATGCTACTATTTCTACTGCTATGAAAAAAATGTTTGACTACCAAAACCAGTGAAAAATTCCAGGACAAAAGACGTAATGTTTGCGTAAAGTAATATTAAAAATGTGCTAATATTTCGAAAATTGTGTTGATAAACAAATTTAAAATGAGCTAAAATTTAAGTAAGTGCGTAAATGGCAGTGTTGTTGAGTGGTGAATGGTGGTTAGTGACGCTTAAGGTGTTAAAAGGAAAAAAGTAAAAGAAGTTTCAAGATCGTACAACAAAAAGGAGTATACTTAACGTAACTGAAAAAAGTTGGTCATGTGCTCAAAATATAGCAGCGCCTAAAAGCATGCAACAAATCGATATCTGTGTGGCTTATCACCATATCTCGGCTGTCTGTTGTAAAACGATTTAGAGCAAAATTTAGCCTTAGCTCAAAATTTTCGAATTTTTGCTAAGACAGTGAGTTTTAGTAAACAACACAGAGATAGAGCGTTATTCAACCAAATTCTGAAATAAGGCGCTTTAAAAAAAAAATCTGACATAGAGCGTCATTAAAAACAGCTTTTCTTTAGTTTTCAAGGATATATTAATTTCGAAACAGCTACCAATATATGCCAAGATATAGTGATATTCCAGCAGTGTTAAGACACATGCTACTGAATTGTCTGCTTTTAGGGGCATAAGATATTTTCTGCTTGATTTTTTTTTTTTTTTTTTTTTTTTTGGGATTTGATTGCATGGAGGAGGACCTTCTTATATTTGAAAGTCCCAGTTCCAGGTTATTGTCCAATGCATAAAATGATTAATTTCTGGATTAACTTTCCATAGTATGTAAGTAATTTAGGCTCCACTAATACACAATGGTAATACCAACTGGCCAGAACCATGTGTAGTAGCTTGCTATTTGTATTTAATTATGTGCTTTGTTAACTGGTTTTTTCATGGCACCACGCCAGGTTATTTTCAAATTATAGTTATATGTATGTTTGATTATTTATAAAATTTGTGTTTATGTCCAATTTAATTTGGTAAAGGTCTTTAATTTGTTGATATTTTCCAAATCTTCATATCACAATAGTTTCAATTTTTGTTAATTTTCAGTTTGAGTTGGTATTTTTGTCCACTTTCTTTGTTTAAATATCACTTTTTGGTTGTATGATTCAAATCCAATTTGTCTAATCCGGTAAGTTTTATCTCGATTCCACCAGTCCATTCCATTGTTGTTTTTGTCCAATTTTGGTAATTATTTTTCGTTTATTTAATTTGTGTATTTTTTAAGTTTTAATTTAATATATACAGATTCCCCAGTCCATTCCATTGTTGTTTTTGTCCAATTTTGGTAATTTTCGTCTTTTCCGTTATTATATTTTATATTTATTCAGGTTATGTGTACATGACTGTACATTTTAGTTACTCCGTTAAATTGTCCCGTTTATTTCCGAGAATTTTATTTCCATTGTATGTATGTAAAAACATTAATTTTCAGTGGCTTGTTGCCAAGTGTCTTCAATGATTTTCCCGTTACGACAGATTTACGTAAATCGAGTTGGTATTATGTGGCCCACGCCAGGTTATCAATTTCATTTGTTATTTATATGCACAATTTGCATATTTTTACAATACAGCGCACAATTTGTAAGTATTTTTAATTAATATTGTCTTTTCGATTCCCGCACTATCCGCCATTTTATTCTCAAACCGCGTGAGTAAAGCCCCTTGATAGCACGCGGTTGAGTTGTGGGGAAAACCGAACTTGACGCGACGACGTCAGAAAACGAAGTCGCTGCTTGATTTTTAGTAAAAAAGTCTTAAACACTGTAGAAAAATTCAAAGGGCAGCATATTTCTAACTATTACACGCCTCTAAGTATGCAACAGTTTTTTATTGTCTATAATTACACAGCCCAACATACTTATTTTAGACCTAGAAATGAGCCTATCCTTTTTTCAATGCCTTCGGTACATTGAAGCTGAGTCCAGTGTAAACATTTTTTAATTGGTTCTGGCTATTTGTATCTGAAAGTGTTAAAAACCGCTTTTCGGCCATAATCAATACGCTTTTTCGTCACAAATTAACTATTGTTATTAGAAAACAACGTATACATTCGAAAGTACAACTATTTTGCTTGAAAATGTAGATTTATTTTTTGGAAGACTCCCTTTACAATTTATGTATTGTTCCTCAATTATTATGTTTGTTTTATTTTATCCATACTAAAATTGTTAACAAATTTGAAGTCTAATTTTAGGCAGGTTAGTGGCATATTTTCACGCATGTGTCTGAAGTTAATCGTACATATTTTAGATAATGTTATATTCAACTACTAAATGTGATTTTCGTAGCTTTGTGTATTAACGTTTCGAAAAGAAGAAGCAAAATAAAAAAATCTGATACGGTATTCAAATTCAACGAACTAAGTCATTTAGAAAAGTATTAGCTAATTTCGCGGTCTGGACTTTTTCTTTAATTTGGCGGCCTATGTTATGATTTCATGGGCTCGGTGCATTTTTAATAAATAATCTCAGGTTGAACTGGCCGGTGCGTAAGGTCCTCTCATGTCCTGAATGAGTGCAAAGTGGTAATATATATTTCTAAGAAAGAAAATTGCAATACAGAGATGAATCAAAATTATGTTGCATACTTCAAGGGGGCAAATTTCTCTTAAGAGAGTGAATCTTTGTGGCCTTCTGGGCTCTTCTCTACAAACATTTTAAAGGCCTATCATTCGACAAAATTCCATTTCTTTCAGACTAAAAAAAAGGCCAATATAACTCCTTCGTAAAACAACTAATGGCTTAAGTATTCAATATAATATTTCTTAGTGAATAATATGCACTTCGCAAGTTTTACTGTAAAAAGGTTTTAAAAAAAAGCCGGCCGGTAAGATTATATGTAGATGACGGGCTTAGCGTTCTTTGAATCGCTGTTTTATAATGAAGCTATATGAAAAAAAAAAATTGAAATACATACATAAGTACATCTGTTTACATCAAAGACATATCTCTCTTCAATATGAATTTTAGTAATTTTTCTTTCAAAAATGTTCATAGGAAATACATTTTTTATTTTTCCGCCAACTTTGAGTCTCTGAAATCTACGTGCCACAATTCTCTAAAATACAATAAGGTACGCCTAAAAGTATACCATCCTTATTTACATGCCTTTCATGTTGCCGGAACGCACCAGATCATTCTGGTTGCAAGACAGTCTAGTGACCGATGGGTTCTAAATTTAGGCTAAAACTGTGTCAGCTTTATTTAAATGCTTACAATACAGCGGCAAGTAATCAGATGTATTATATGGGCATGTTACCCTCAAGTTTCAAATACTGCATAGTTTTAGGCGCACCTGACAATTTTTCCGAATATTTCTGCAGATTATTTTTGTCGTTAGCTTAGCAAAGCATAATTAAGTGAATTGTGACCCCATTTTAGAATAAGTTACATGCGCATTTAAGTGGTTTATTTAGTTTTGTTAAGTTTACGCCAGGGTGTGGATAGATATGGCACAACGCCGAAACTGGATTGTCGCTAAATAAATTTTTGACAAGGGATGACGGAAAAACGTTCCAATATACATCACATTTCAGTTCTTATGCTTAAAAATTAAAGGTTCTTAAATAAAAAAAGGAATAAATGCAAGACGCGATAACAAACGAAGAGATTTTAGACTGAACTTCTTAAAAGCGTCTGAAACCCCAACAATTTTCAAAATATATTTATAAAATAAATAAAGTTTTCTACACAACATTTCCGAGGAAAATTAAATTACACAATGCAAAAACTTCAAAGATCATACTGAACTCATACAAAAATCAGAAAAGCATTCATAAGAAAGATTTATTAGCATTTAAAGATCAATTCAAAATCACAGATCAAAATTCAAAAAGCATTAGAATTGGGACTACATGCGACTATGCTTTTTATTCATATCAGCTTAAGCGGCCAAAGTGGCAGGGTTAAACTCTAGTCAATTTTAACTGGAGTTTGAACTCGTACTGAAGAATCGGGCATAGATTGGAAAAATACATGTGAAAAAAACCAACTTTATTATACAAAAACGTAAATATTAGCGAAAAAAGTTTCAACATAACATCAAGTTAAAACTACAGTAACCCAAAATGTGCCAGAAAAGTAAAAAAAGACAATACATGCCTACTTTTTATAAATAAAAACAAAAAAATCATAGGACCCCCTTAAGATGCTCTTCAAGGGTGGCTTAGAAACGATACTGAGCATAATACTAGCACATTAATAACAAGTAAGGAAGGCTAAGTTCGGGTGTAACCGAACATAACATACTCAGTTGAGAGCTATGGAGACAAAATAAGGAAAATCAATCTGGGGTAACCCTGGAATGTGGTTGTATAACATGTGTATCAAATGAAAGGTATTAAAGAGTATTTTAAGAGAGAGTAGGCCATAGTTCTATGGATGAACGCCATTTAGGGATATCGCCATAAAGGTGGACCAGGGCTGACTCTAGAATTTGTTTGTACGATATGGGTATCAAATGAAAGGTGTTACTGAGCATTTTAAGAGGGAGTGGGCCTTAGGTCTATCGGTGGACGCCTTTTCGAGATGTCCCCATTAAGGCGGACCAGGGGTGATTCTATAATGTGTTTGTACGATATGGGTATCAAATGAAAGGTGGTAATGAGTATTTTAAAAGGGAATGGGCTTTAGTTCTATAGGTGAACGCCTTTTCGAGAAATCTCCATAAAGGTGGACCAGGGGTGACTCTAGAATATGTTTGTACGATATGGGTATCAAATGAAAGCTGTTAATGAGTATTTTGAAAAGGAGTGATCCTTAGTTCCATAGGTTGACGCCGTTTCGAGATATCGCCATAAAGGTGGACCAGGGGTGTCTCTAGAATGTGTTTGTACGATATGGGAATCAAATGAAAGGTGTTACTGAGCATTTTAAGAGGGAGTGGGCATTAGGTCTATAGGTGGACGCCTTTTCGAGATATCGCCATTAGGGTGGGCCAGGGGTGACTCTAGAATGTTTGTACGGTATGGGTATCAAACGAAAGGTGTTACTGAGCATTTTAAGAGGGAGTGGGCATGATGTCTATAGGTGGACGCCTTTTCGAGATATCGTCATTAGGGTGGGCCAGGGGTGACTCTAGAATGTGTTTGTACGATATGTGCATCAAACGAAAGGTGTTACTGAGCATTTTAAGAGGGAGTGGGCATTAGGTCTATAGGTGGACGCCCTTTCGAGATATCGCCATTAGGGTGGACCAGGGTGACTCTAGAATGTGTTTGTACGATATGGGTATCAAATGAAAGGTGGTAATGAGTATTTTAAAAGGGAGTAATCCTTAGTTCTATAGGTGGACGCCTTTTCGAGATATCGCCATAAAGGTGGACCAAGGGTGACTCTAGAATGTTTGTACGGTATGGGTATAAAACGAAAGGTGTTACTTAGCATTTTAAGAGGGAGTGGGCATTAGGTCTATAGGTGGACGCCTTTTCGAGATATCGCCATTAGGGTGGGCCAGGGTGACTCTAGAATGTGTTTGTACGATATGGGTATCAAATGAAAGGTGGTAATGAGTATTTTATAGGTGGACGCCTTTTCGAGATATCGCCATTAGGGTGGGCCAGGTGTGACTCTAGAATGTTTGTACGATATGGGTATCAAACGAAAGGTGTTACTGAGCATTTTAAGAGGGAGTGGGCATTAGGTCTATAGGTGGACGCCTTTTTGAGTTATCGCCATTAGGGTGGGACAGGGGTGACTCTAGAATGTTTGTACGATATGGGTATCAAACGAAAGGTGTTACTGAGCATTTTAAGAGGGATTGGACATTAGGTCTATATGTGGACGCCTTTTCGAGATATCGCCATTAGGGTGGGCCAGGGGTGACTCTAGAATGTTTGTACGATATGGGTATCAAACGAAAGGTGTTACTGAGAATTTTAAGAGGGAGTGGACATTAGGTCTATAGGTGGACGCCTTTTCGAGATATCGCCATTAGGGTGGGCCAGGGTGACTCTAGAATGTGTTTGTACGATATGGGTATCAAATGAAAGGTGGTAATGAGTATTTTAAAAGGGAGTAATCCTTAGTTCTATAGGTGGACGCCTTTTCGAAATATCGCCATTAGGGTGGGCCAGGTGTGACTCTAGAATGTTTGTACGATATGGGTATCAAACGAAAGGTGTTACTGAGCATTTTAAGAGGGAGTGGGCATTAGGTCTATAGGTGGACGCCTTTTCGAGATATCGCCATTAGGGTGGGCCAGGGGTGACTCTAGAATGTTTGTACGGTATGGGTATCAAACGATAGGTGTTACTGAGCATTTTAAGAGGGAATGGACACTAGGTCTATAGGTGGACGCCTTTTCGAGATATCGCCATTAGGGTGGGCCAGGGGTGACTCTAGAATGTTTGTACGATATGGGTATCAAACGAAAGGTGTTACTGAGCATTTTAAGAGGGAGTGGGCATTAGGTCTATAGGTGGACGCCATTTCGAGATATCGCCATTATGGTGGGACAGGGGTGACTCTGGTATGTGTTTGTACGATATGGATATCAAATTAAAGGTATTAATGAGGGTTTTAAAATCGAGTGGCCCTTAGATGTATATGTGAAGGCGTTCTCGCGATATCGACCAAAATGTGGACCATGTGATCCAGAAAATCATCTGTCGGGTACTGCTAATTTATTTATATATGCAATACCACTAACAGTATTCCTGCCAAGATTCCAAGGGCTGTTGATTTCGCCTTGTAGAACTTTTTCATTTTCTTCTACTTAATATGGAAGGTGTCACACCCATTTTACAAAGTTTTTTCCAAAGTTATATTTTGCGTCAACAAACCAATCCAGTTACCATGTTTCATCCCTTTTTTCGTATTTGGTATAGAATTATGGCATTTTTTTCATTTTTCGTAATTTTCGATATCGATAAAGTGGGCGTGGTTATGGTCAGATTTCGCCCATTTTTTATACCAAGAAAAAGTGAGTTCAGGTAAGTACGTGGGCTAAGTTTAGTAAAGATATATCGGATTTTGCTCAAGTTATTGTGTTAACGGCCGAGCGGAAGGACAGACGGTGGACTGTGTGTAAAAACTGGGCGTGGCTTCCACCGATTTCGCCCATTTTCACAGTTACCGTCATAGAATCTATGCTCCTACCAAATTTGAGAAGGATTGGTAAATTTTTGTTCGACTTATGGCAATAAAAGTATTCTAGACAAACTAAATGAAAATGGGCGGAGCCACGCCCATTTTGAAATTTTCTTTTATTTTTGTATTTTGTTGCATCACATCATTACCGGAGTTGAATTTTGACTTAATTTACTCATATACAGTAAAGATATTAAATTTTTTGTTAAAATTTGAATTTAAAAATTTTTTTTTTTAAAAATTGGGCGTGTTCTTCATCCAATTTTGCTAATTTTTGTTTAGCACATATAGAGTAATAGTAGTAATGTTCCTGCCAAATTTCATCATGATATCTTCAACGACTGCCAAATTACAGCTTGCAAAACTTTTAAATTACCTTCTTGTAAAAGTAGGCGGTGCCACGCCCATTGTCCAAAATCTTACTAATTTTCTATTCTGCGTCATAACGTCAACCCATCTACCAAGTTTCGTCGCTTTATCTGTCTTTTGTAATGAATTATCGCACTTTTTCGGTTTTTCGAAATTTTCGATATCGAAAAAGTGGGCGTGGTTATAGTCCGATATCGTTCATTTTAAATAGCGATCTGAGATGAGTACTCAGGAACCTACATACCAAATTTCATCAAGATACCTCAAAATTTACTCAAGTTATCGTGTTAACGGACGGACGGACGGACGGACATGGCTCAATCAAATTTTTTTTCGATCCTGATTATTTTGATATATGGAAGTCTATATCTATCTCGATTCCTTTATATATGTACAACCAACCGTTATCCAATCAAACTTAATATACTCTGTGAGCTCTGCTCAACTGAGTATAAAAATCGAAAGGGGCACTCCAAACAAAGAGAACAATCAAACTAAATTTGAAAATAAAAGGGCCGTTGCAAAAATATTTCAATATACAGACAAGGTTTACAATAAGGAACTAAACAATTTGTAGCAATTCAAAAGGAAAAACTGAGATGTTTTGAAATAAAGCGGCCACTCATAATCATCATATCATACTGCGAACGCACATTGTAATGCTCGGCCGACGTATGATTTGTGTTGTTGCAAGTGGTGAAAGTGTTGCACCGGACGCGCCCAAATTCGGATTATTCGCTGCCACTTGTGCTGCTGCCGCCTCAGCTGCAGCCATCGTTGCGGTGGTTAACAAAAGTGATGCGGCCGATGGATTTGAACGTATACTACAAGCATCCGTAGGACTGGCCGCCAAAGAGCTCAGAGCATCGCCTGTGGAAGCAGAAGTGGTTGAGAGCGCGCTCGGCGCCAAGCGTGGACTACTTGCACCACTACCACCACCGCCACCAACGCCGGTGCCGTTATTGCAAGCTGAGCCCATAAGCTGATTAGGATTAGAAGCACTGCCGCCGACGCCGCCGCCATTACTTATACTACAAATGCCATCTACAGTGTCGCTGCTACTACCAATGCCGCCCGGTTGAGCGCTGCCGGCGCATTGAAAGGTAATAACGGCGCCACTGCTGCTACTACCGCTGGACGATGATGCTGAATGGGTGGAGTGTATGCTGCTAAGTGTGCCACTGGGTGAAGAGCTGGTGTAGTTGGCCGCCGCTATCGCCGCAGCTGCCACTGCCGTCGCTGAAGGTGATGTGTTGGCGCCCAGTGCTATAGATGAAATTTGTCGATTACTACCGTCGAGTAGGCGACGTGGTACACCGCTAAAACTGCGGCCAGTGCTGCTGTATGTGGTGAAGTACGTAGCCAGGATTTTTTGTGGTTTTTTTTTTAACAAAATCATGACGAAAGCATCCGATCGATACAAATTTTATGGAGCAAAGCGGAAAGCAAAATTGCGACGAAAAGAGAGTAGAAAAGACACACACATGTTTATATAATAATAAGTATGTAGTATAGTACATTAGTTAAATATTTGTTTTGGACATTGATAGGCATTTTTTACATACATACGTTTTTAAAATTAAAAGCTGACTAATTTTTTTGGTTATCGATTACCATTAAATAATAAAAAAAAAACTAAAAATCAATATACATCATCACAATTTTATACAGTATAAAATGCGTTACATGTGTGCTTACTGATTGATCTCAAATGTATGTGAAAGTGTTGATGTATGTAGGTTGTTGGTACTTTTTACTTGGAAAAATTCAATAAAAAAATTAGTTTTGAAATTTCAAAAAAAAAAAAAAAAATAAATAAAATAAAATAACAAAAATTAACCTACCAAATCACAGCGCAGAGAACATGAAGTACTGCATATGTAGAAAGTTCACAAAATCATTAAAAAATAAAATAAAATTTTATTAAAACCAAAAAGTCAACCACTTTAAACTTAGTAAACCGAATTTCAAGAATATTTTCCAGTTTTATATGGTAAAATATAGCTTTTTTCATATAAAAAAAAAAAAAAATATGGTAAACAAAGTTTCATCCTTTAAAGAAGTGTTATAAAAATTCTAAAATTAAAAAAAATTCTTAAAATTTTCAAGACGTTCATCCCAATACTACATAACATTTTCGCAATTGTATCAGGATTAGGAAAATTTGTTATGTATTTCTTTTAATTAATTATTTCTTTTTAGTTTTTCAAAAATAAACAAAAAAATATTTTCTTGAATAGTTAATTTTGTTTCTTAATTTTAAATTTTTATTTTTTTAACATTCAAAAATTCACAAAAAAAATTTAGACTAATGGTTGGAAATAAAAATTTCTTAGAATCAATGTACAATCGAAAGTCAAAATTGAAAGTCTATATAAATTAAAAAATAATGAAGCATTCCAATTCTGGTTTGTATTTCTCAGAATTATCTTTTTTTCAATAACTCTTTTTTAACTTTTCAAATATTTTTTAAAAATTCTAAAATACTAAATTTTAGAAAATTTCAATTACAAAAAATTCTCAAAATTTCCAAGACATTGAACACTTGAACTTGAACTTGTTTTGCATGTCTTTTGAGTAATTTTTATTTAATAATTTTCTTAATTTTGAAATTTTTTGTTTAATTTGTCAAAAAAAAAAAAAACTATTTAGATAAAGAGTTGGAGATAAAAATTCTTCAGAATGTTCATATAGTTGAAAGTCAAGAAGTCTATGAAGATTCGTAAATTAAAAGAAGAAAGCCCGAAGTTTTCGAATTTCTATTCTATTTCTATTCCCTATAATTATTTGTTTTTAAGATATAATTTCCTAATTCTTCAAGAAAGGAATAAAATAAATTGAAGGCTAGAAGTTGAAAATAAAAATTCTCTAGAATCAGGATCATTGCAAAAACTCTTCAAGTCGACGGAGCTTAAATAAATTATAAGAAATTAAAAAAAAAATGTCAAAATCTTTAACACATTCAGTCCTACATACATTAGTTTAAAAGAACCTCTTCTGGAAAAATTATTAAAAAAAAAATTGTGTTAGATTTGCAAAAAAAAAAAAAAAAAATTACGCTAGAAGATCAATAGTTTGGCACCAAAATTTTTCAAAATCATTGCACAGTCAAAAGTCAATTTGAAGAAATCTCGTAAAAACTCTCGCATTAGTTCTAGAAATTTTCAAAAAATAAAAAAAATTATTTAAAATGTCCAAATTTTTCCCAAGGGTGGTTTTCTGAAATGTTTTCTTCCTTAAAATTTATTTAGAACTTGGCTCAATAAATACACAAACAAATTTTAAATTTCAAAAAAAAAAAGGATCGCAATGAGCGATCTATTCATGAATTTGCTTGGCCATCAGAACGTGTGCTGATTGGGTAAGTAATAACATTTGCTATGCATTTATAGGTCGCTATATGAGCGGTAAACTCCACTCACACTTGGTGAGAATCCATATTGAGTACGAATTAGGTCTTTTGAAATGCATATATAGGTCATAAAGTCAGCTACGGGATCTTAACCGTTTTTTTACAACCCTAATGGAATTCATAAAAAAAAATTAAAAAATTTCGAACTTAGACTTACAAAAACTGCGATAAAATCTGTGATAGCAATTTTTTTAACAACAAAGTGATTAATCGGTTAATTTCTGGCTAGTTGCTTCAACTGAAGCATCTTATATACCAAACAGTGGTGTTTTCACGCCGATTTCAGCTCCAGATTTGAAAAAGACAAGCTATACAAAGTGCACAGATCGAATACATTAAAATGGACACTGCGCCTAAAACTAGACTACAGAAATGACATTTTGAAATATATATATTTCAGCGCCACCTAGTTGCACTTTAGAGCTTTTGCAACGATAAGTGAGTTAAAAATTAGGCAATTGAGATCGACATGTAAGATCAATGCCAACATTACGAACTCAACCACCGGGTTTCGATAGGTTTCTACAAGACCAGTAGAGTCTTAAAAATGTGTAAGAGACCGTTTTTCAGGAATTTGCAAATAGTCGCAATTTTACCATTTCCGTGTAAATCATCACCAGACTCAAAATCTTTCACAAAATCACTTTATAATGAACTTGTAACATATAAAAAATTGCAACATAATGGCTAATTGTTATTGAATCTTTGTGTACAATCAGTTTATGTGACACGACAGTAATATAAGATGCGATTATCTAAATATACGTATGTATTTATGACGTTCACTTTATCAAAATCAGAGCGCGTATCTAGAATTGGTTAAAATATTTTAGTATAAATTTACTTGGCTTACGACTCAACAAATCAATTTAACCAAAAATTTAAATTTACCATCGAGCGACGGCAAAAAGCAAGAACGACACATAAAGCAATAAATCAAGTATGATCTAAGATAACCATTACGGCCATAAATGCACGCGATTGCTTTGAGCTATTGTGGTTAGCCCGGAAATGGCGAAGAGACGCATAATACAAAAAATAACGAAAATTAGTGAAAAAGTGGAGAAGGGTATTTTTTTTTTTTTTTGGTATTTAAATATTTCACTCTCAAAACCCTTATGAAACTGTTACTCGCGTAAGTCAGCGATATGCACACGAAATGTCAACAACTTTGGAAAATCGCAAAATACTTGACCTCCTAGGCGAATAAGTTACTTTAGCCAATGTCTGGTGTGCAAATTATAGCATGCATTTAGCCTTAACGTTTTATATAGGGTGCACTGTATGATAGTTTTTCTTTTTTACAGCAAACGGAGTAACTTTAGAAATTTAAACACATTAACTCCCACAGATTCTGGGTTCCATTTCCGGGTAAAGCAACATCAAGAATTTGGAAACAAGTTTTTTCAATTAGAAGAAAAGTGTTTCTAAGTGGGGTCTCACACACTCGGAGTGTATTTCCGACACTCTGGGTTATACTACGTTTCCATCGAACTCAAACTCCGTGTTTGCCGACCTTTTTATGCTAAATATCTCTTGACAGAAATTGAATTTTTCATTTTCGCTTTAGAATTATTGATATCGAGGTTACAACGTGTATTTCGATACCTCTCTCTATATTTTTTGGCATGTTTTAACCGCCGTATGAATTAGGCAAACACGGAGTTTGGGTTTGGTGCAAACGTAATACTAAACTCCCGGGCAAAGTAACATCAAAAATTTAGAAAAAACCTTTCCTAATCAGGGTCGCCACTCGGCAGTGATTTGGCAAACACTCCGAGTGTACTACTGCCATGAAAAACTTCTTAGTGAAAATTCGTCTGCCTTGCCCATGCCGTTCGGAGTCGGCATTAAACATTTAGGAACGGTCCCGCCAATTTGTAGGGAAGATTAAAAGGAGCACTGTGCAAATTGGAAGAGAAGCTCGGCTTATACATCCTTGGAGGTAAACCGTGCCAAGTATTTATTTATTTATTTTACAGGGTGGTGACTGGACTGCATCGATAAATGCGCAGCTTATGTTGAGGGGGTTCAGAAACAATGGCTTTTTTTTTATCTTTTTATCCGATTTAATTCGTCATTGATGTAAAAAGGCTCTATATTTCCTTTCAATGTTCTTTTGAATGCTGACGATTTTTAATCGCATCCGAAGCTGACATTTTAAGGTGGTATTCCCGAAGTGTACCGGATCTATGTTTATACGGCAAAATACTATGTATTAGCATCAAAAACACAGTGTACATAGTATAAAAAAGAAAAGTTTTCTTAACCTAAGTTGATACCATGCGCTGATGGCATAAAAATCTAAAGGAAGTTTTGAAATCCTCTAAATACTATTACTTCGGACCTCAACCAGGAGTTATCCTATATAAACTAAGGCCCAAAGAGGATTTAATTCTCTAAAGAAACAAGAAAGGAGAGAATCTTCTATGCAAAAATATGCAAACCACTGCGAAAATATGTCATCCTAAAAGTATGCAACATTTATAAATTTTTAAACACATTTTTTATGTAATAGTTACATTAGAATGTGTTAGTAAAGCCTTGTGGCTATAAAATCAGTGACTTAATACAAAGCAACTTGCAAGTGTGCATACTTATACGAGCCTCAGTTGTATGCATGTATGCATGATTATGTTAGCCGTTATACTACCACGTCAACGTATTTGTTTGCAATGTAGCTGCCAATTTGCGCCTAATGCTAGACTACTAAAAGTGGCATGTCCTATAACTGTGTTCGACAGAAGCGTAAGTGCAAGTGCACCCAAATGTCGTGCAACAGCGAATAAGTGAGCAAAAGGAATACAAAAACAAAATATCAATTTATTTATGTATGCATTTATATAATATAAATTGCACAATGCATATGAATTTATAAAAATTGCCTTGTTCGAAAGCATATCCTTGCTCCACTTTATTATATTTTAAATGTAAGGTCGTGCCAGGTTTTGTTTTTTTCTTCTCCGCCATTTTAACTTTGACTGCATTTTTTTTTTGTTTTTGTACAACAGAGTTAATTTAGCAAACTTATTTCTATTGTTATTGAAGCTCTTTTTGTCTGACCTCTTGGTTTTGCCAGCGGAAACTGGTGGTGGGCATAAAGACCAAGTTCATTTGCAAACAATTGTTTTTTTTTTTTTTTTAATTCAATAATGTGGAAATGAGCCTCTTATGGCCCCTTATTTAGTTGTTGACACCTGCAGTATATGAGTTTTTGGTTTTCCATGTAATCAATGTTAAGTCAACTGCATGACAAAAACGTATTGTTACATTAGCAGAAGAATTAAAAAAAAAAAAAAAAAAAAAACACTGAAAGTCGAATGTCAAAACAAAAATGTCTAGCTGTCAGGGCAATGCAATTTAAGGATACCTATACGTACATACAAAAATATTTATGCATATTCGCACACACTTATTTATATTATAAAAATATGACCTACACAATTACTGTCACGGCTGCAACAGTCTGATCACTAGCTAAGGATATTTAAATGCGACATAAAATTCATAACCTTATGTACTATATACTGCACATCAGTGAGCTGCAATTTTTATATTTTAAGGTTATTAGTGGACTAATCAAAAAATTAGTATTAGTGCGTATGCAAACAAAGAATATCAAGCACTTATATCCACTAATACACATTTACATAGTTATGCTTCGTAAAATGAATAACCGCTCATAAGCCACGAAGCAGTTCAGTACTCAATTGTCTTATTGAGCAAGAAAGTCAACTGTGTTATACGAAAACAGTAATTGGAATAAGTAAGACTAACAGTGCAATAAAATGAATAAAGTCATATCAGTCTTCTGACGCTAGCAACACAACGATGTACACGAAACTAAACTGAATACAGTGCCAAAGTACAATCGATGATAAACGAAGTATACAGTGTTTTACAAAAGAAATCAACGTGCTACTGAGTTAAAGCGACTATGGCATCAGTTTATACTCAACAATGTCATATATGTATGAGACAGTTGTGTTACGGGGCACTCGTATGTATTTTCTATTTTATGTGCTAATCACTCATAGTATTTGTCTGTACTTGACTAAGTACACATTTAGACATAATTTTGGCTCATGACTAAGTGCACTAATTTTATTAGTACTCAAAGCAGATCTCTGCTACACATACATACAGACGTACAGCGGAAAACAGAAAACTAGCAGTGGCAGTTTTTATCAAACTTCGTCGATTAAATATTTCTTTTTTTAATTTCGACACATTAGCTAAAATCCAGTACGAATTTTGTAACAGAAACATTGTAAAGCAATCTCAAAAAGTGCAAAGAACTATACAAAAATATCGAACTTTTTATTTGGAGTTCTCTGCATCTATGAACCAGTTAGAGGTCTCTCAAAGATCGAATTGATTATTGAATAAATTTTTTTGCCGTAAAGGCAAACAGTTCAGTTTCAACATTTTTTTATTCGTAAGGAATAAATTGGTTATTGGCAATGCGAATTTTGAAAGACCTATAACTTGTATGACGTTAGAATAAAATTGATAGGGCTACAAAACTGCATACTCGAAAAAATATTGGGGGGACTTGAAATAAGAATGTCGAAGTTTTCATACAATTTTTTCGAAAACGATTTGAGATTGATTCGCATAGTTTCAGTTATAATATTGATGGAAGTTTTTTCTTAAAATATCGAAAATCAAAGGAAAAGGGATTTAATTAAAGAAAATAAAAATTGTCACTGCTGTTTTTCTGTTCGCAGCTGTATGTAAGCATATTTCAGCTTGACAAGCTTAGTGCTTCCACTAGTTTGCTCATATCATTTGTAATTGTATTTCGTTCGAAGTTTGCATGTAATTCATACACGTGTGGCTAACACATTCGCGCTATAAACAAATTGTGCAGCATAACTTGCGCGAAAAAAGTATAACGAGAGCAATTGGTAATTTAATTGATTTAGAAAACGAGGATATGAAATTTATCAGCGCAGTGCTTTGCAATAACGAAATGGAGACATATTTTTTTTAACAAAAATTTAAGAAAAAGAAAAAGAGAAAAAACAAATGACTTATATGCGTTCCTAGAGCATTAAAAGGTGTCTGTGTTACATTCGTATGAGGCGTCGCAAAGTACGGGGAGAATCAGAGAACTTTTTACAATAATAATTTAAAATTCCGTAAATAAAACTTTATTAATTGATAAAAGCGTATTTTTTTATTTTGTTTTCTCTGCTTTTTTTCGCGTTTTTTTGTAATTTGTTTCCCTTTTCTATTTATTTTTTTCTTTTTTATTTTTTTCTATTTTTATTTTTGTTTCTTTTTAATTTAAAATTTTTTTTTCTGTTTTTTTCTTTTTTATTTGCATCAATTAATGGCATATGCTGATGACATTGATATCATCGGCCTAAACACCCGTGCTGTTACTTCTGCTTACTCCAAACTGGAAAAAGAAGCGGTAAAGATGGGTTTGATGGTGAATGAGGACAAAACGAAGTACATACTGTCATCGAGCAAAGAGTCAGCGCATATGCGCCTTGGCAACCACGCTACTGTTGGCAGCCATAATTTCGAAATAGTAAAATACTTCGATTATTTGGGAACGAGTATCAACACTAGCAACAACATCAGCACTGAAATCCAGCGAAGAATCAATCTTGCCAATAAATGCTACTTTGGACTAGGGAGGCAATTGAAAAGTAAAGTCCTCTCTCGGCGAACGAAAATCATACTCTACAAGTCACTTATCGTACCCGTTCTGCTATATGGGGCAGAAGCATGGGCCATGACATCAGCAGATGAAGCGGCTTTGGGAGTGTTCGAGAGAAAAGTTCTTCGAAAGATTTATGGACCTCTACGCGTTGGCGATGGCGAGTACCGAAGAAGATTTAATGATGAGCTGTACGAACTATACGCAGACATCAACATAGTCCAGCGAATTAAAACGCAGCGGCTGCGCTATCTAGGCTATGTTATGCGAATTAAAGATGATGCTCCGGCCAAGAAAGTGTTTCTACCGCAACCCGCCTATGGAAGCAGAGGTAGAGGGCGGCCCCCACTCCGTTCGAAGGACCGGAAAACGATTTAAACTCCCTTGGTGTGACCAATTGGCGCCGGTTGGCGGAGCGAAGGAGCGACTGGCGCGCCTTGTTGGACGGCCATAACCATTTAGACGGTTAAGCGCCAATTAAGTAAGTAAGTAAGTATGTGCATGGCCTATTGATCCGAAAATTTTCATTGTATACATATTTGGGATACATAATTTTTTTGTTATTCATCCGAAAACTTTGTTTTAATATTTAACCTATTATTGCTTTTGTTGGTTTTGTTATGTAATTGTTTAAGCATTGCCACTGGATATGCTATTGTTGGGAATATTTTAACAAATCTTCGGAACAAAAAAGAAAAAAAAGACTTAAAAAAGAACAGTTACTTCCTTTAAATTTTTTTCTATTACATTTTAAGTTTTTTCGAATTTTTTGTACTTTTTTAATCTAATTTGTTTTATTTTTTTTTTATTTTTTTTTTTTTACTATACATTTTTTTGGTTTTTGTGTGTACAGAATCTATTTATATATAATTTTATAAAATTTTTTGTTTTAATATTCTATTTATTTTTTTTTTATTTTACATAAATTTTTACTTTTTTAATATTTCTATTTAAACCTTTTTCTTTTTATAGTTTTATTATATTTTTTTTCTTTATTATTTTAATTTATTACTCTCATTTTCGTCTTTTTTTCTTATGACTAATTTCTTTCCCTGTTTTAATTTATTTTTTCATTTAATAATTTTTGTTTTTTGTGTGTTTTTTCGATTTATATTTATATTCAATTTTTTCTTTATATATTTTATAATTGTTAAATTTTATATTATATAACTTCTATTTTTTCGTTTTATATTTTATTATATTTTTTTTTTTTGTTTTTATACTTTATTTATTTTTTCATTATTAATTTTATTTTGTTGTTGTTGTTGTTGTAGTGATAAGGTTACTCCCCGAAGGCTTTGGGGAGTGTTATAGATGTGATGGTCCTTTTCCGGATACAGATCCTGTACGCTCCGGTAACACAGCTCTATTAAGGTGCTAGCCCCACCATCTCGGGGAACGATTTATATGGCCACATTAAACCTTCAGGCCATCCCTCCCTCCCCACCCCCAAGTTCCATGAGGCGCTTGGGGTCGCCAGACCCTCGTCTGTTAGTGAAACTGGACTCGCTGCTCGAAGGTGAGGTTGACAATTGGGTTTGGAGAAGCTATATATTGCGCTGGCAACCTGAAAAGGTTGCGCTACACAACCCCTTGAATATGGTATTTTAGTCGCCTCTTACGACAGGCATACCTACCGCGGGTATATTCTAACCCCCTAACCCGCTGTGGTATTTTATTTTGTTTTTTCTTTCTTTAATTTTTTTATTTATATATATAGTTTTAAAATGTTTCTTTTTTTCTTAGATTGTTTCATTTTATTTTTTTGTTTTCTTGAATAACTGTTATTTGTCGGTCAGGCAATTTTGGGAGAGATTGCGGAATCGCGCAAAAGACTTTTAAAATAATATTTTTGTGATTATTATATTTGATGAATTTTTTCTTAATCGCAATTTTTTGTAATTAAAAGAGAAAGTAATCCGACAACTGCCATGGCTACACTTGCAAATCCATTTCGAGGGTTGCTAACCCCTAACTTATCAGAGTGAAAACTGACATGTTTGAACCATTTACAAAAAACATTTTAAATTCAAGAACTATCTCGTCGAGATATAATTTTAAGGCCGAAACAGCGTCGAAGAAAAGTTATATTCCACTCACCTTCATAAATACCAAGTATAACTAATCAAGCATCGTAACCGTATTAACATAAATAACAAAATATAAAATGTGCAAATGGGCAGGATGCTTAACCTTAAAAAAAAATCGTTAAACAGTTTTGTATAATAACCATAAAGTTAAGCCATAACCAATAACAGCGTTACAAAAGTTAAAAATAATGTAAAACTTAAAACAAGTAAACATAACAAAACGCATTAAGTCTTAAAACTAAACAAACGAATAAATATTAAAAAAGCGAAAAAATTCCAGATGAAAACACATTTAATATAAATATAAAAACCATATTAAAATAAACCGTAAAATAAATAAATAAATCCATACAATCAATAAACATATTTTAAAGTTAATGCGTTTGATGAAAAGAAAGCAAAGCGAATAAATTATACTAAAATAGTAACAAATTGCTTGTTTTCACAAATTTTCCATACTAGAATACAAAAAATGGGTTTTTAAGCGCGTAAACACAAATAAAGGAATTTTTTGGGTATTTGAGATTGTTTCTTTGACAAAGATTTCTATTGGGGTTTTCTGCAGTGTGATTTGAAATGTGTCATTGTCATTTATAATGTATGAAATTAGGTGATACTAGTTCGAACAATGTCTGAATATATATTTGATGGGCTGCAAGTTTACAGAATTGAAAAAATTTAAATTTAAAGAAACGGGATTTATGTATTCTGAGCGCAACTAAACAACGATTGATTAGTTCTTTTTAATCGAGACGTTTAATGTCCAATTATTTAAGTGCAGACTATTTGCCGCTTTAAAATTTTTAGATGACTTGTACAATAAAATAAAAAGCTATAGTTGAGACCATCATATACGATAATTAAAATAAAAAATGGTTAATGTTCTCCCATATTCAAAAATGTTCTCCCATATTAAAAAATGTTCTCCCATATTAAAAATATGACAAAGTATAAATAAGTCTCTTAAAATATCAAAAATAGAAAAAGAAATTCCATTGACTGCTATTTTTCTGTTGATCAGTACAATAACTATAAATCGAATGAAAAGTAAATCGAATTGGACTACAAAGTTACTAAAAAAGTCATCTGAGAAACACACATACCTACTGAAAATGGTACCACAAAAGATTTAATACAAATAAATTAAATGAAAGTGTTGAAAGGTATGGAAGATTTGAAAAAAACCATAAGTAAAATTATTTTTTGATTATTTTCCTCAGTCTAAGGCGTTAAGCAAGGGGGAAAGATGGTACAGCACAGCGTTTTAGGAAACAATTTACGAATGCACATAAAGTGATATCTATGATTTGATGACCGCGTACGAACTACGTACATTTTGTGAAGATACCGTGACGCTTTGCAAATAATGAGATTTTAGATATTTTTTTTTAAACTGTGCACACTACAAACCTTCTCAACTCGTAGGCGGCATTTGTTGAGTGTGGACGCACCATAATCGCATCCTGATGGCCAACCGCATACTGCTGCTGTTGCTGCTCCGGGCGTAAATGAATTCCTCGCTCTTCCAGCGTCGTAGTATACTGCACATAACCGAGTGTCTGACGCAGCGGCGTCGAACTCTTCAACATAGTGCGACGATAGGCGCGTTCGAAAGGTGTACGAGACATAAAAGACAATGCAGCAGCACTCTGATCATTCGCCAACAATGCGCTTACACGATCCTGCGTGTAGAGCTCGCTGAGAGAACCATGCGTGTGATGCGTCTGCTGATGCAATTGTTGCTTCGGCGTACCAGACGACAACGATGGCGAGTCTACGACATCATAATTAAGTAAGCGCGCTACAAATGAAGGTGGTGCAGGCTTTTCAGCCGACTGTGTAACCAGCGGGAAATTTGGCTTGCGTCCCGAAGTCGGTGTAAGAAAAGGATCCGGTTCAATGCGTTCTGTCACCAAATCCGGTATGGTGCCCATTGAGCGAATTTTCTGTATAGGATAGTGTGTAGTGCGCTGTATAAATGTAGGCGCTGTTTGTTGTATTTGTTGTTGTGCCAATGGGCTATCATCGTTGCCAATAAATTTGGCATTACCCACTTTGTTTTTAGTAAATATCTTGCCTGAGTTAATAGATGAAGTGGAATTTTTACGTTGTTGAAAATTGAAACGTAACTTCTCCTCCAACGAGCGCTCACGTATGCGCTCCAATTCATCACGCACTTGCTCCTCACTATAATCTTCGAAACATAAATTGCTAAGCGATTTTATTTTAGGTATTTTAGCGCATTCAGCCAGCTTTTTAAGACGACGCGGCGAATTACGATCCAATTCCAAAGATGCCTTATGAAATTCCATTTCGATTAAGGAAATATTTTCCATTGATTTAATTTTTGATACGCGTGGCGTATGAAAATTCTCATCCAAACCCGAATCATCAGCTGTGCCCTCCTCCGAACCTGATTCGCCGCTACCGCTGCCATTCCCACTGCCACCGCTAGCGCTATCGCTGCCACTTTCGTAAATTTGAGAAGCGCGAGAGCCGTTGTGGCTATTGCTGGCAACGCTGCGATATGTGGGTGAGGGCGCTTGCAACAAAAACTTTTCACTGCTTATGGAAAGAGAGCGCGCATTTGCAGGTGGCATTTCGTTGAGTGGCGTGCGGAATTCCTCATCACGCATAGTGGAATTTGGAGTTTGGAAAATCAATTCTTCGCTTTCATGTTCACTTATCGCATCCGTCGGTTGTTGGTGCACTAAAGATGGTATATTCAACTTCATGGCAGTGGCGGTTTTCTGATTAAGTCTATTAAGGAGAGAAACGGATTTGCTGAATCTGCTGTGCGTTTTTATGTCAAGTATTTGAGAGAGAGACAGAGAGAAAAAAACGTGGTACGGCGCGATCGTTTTTGGACGGGTCGTTAAAGTGGTGCGTATTGGCAAATTTACAGGGCGCAATTGGTTAATATATCGGAAAATTTTACATTACATTACAGCACAGTACAGTGCATTAAATTACATTACATTATATTATATAAAAATGTATCATTGTTGGTTTTATTGATTTTGTTTTCCATTGTCGTTGGTGATTTAGCCCATGATGTCAACAATATTTCGGTACAAAAGTATAATAAAAAAAAAACAATACAAAAGAAACAAAAAATATGTAAGTAGAGTACAATAAAAACTTAAAAAATTAAAAAACCTAGTTATACTTATAGCTATATATACAATGGTAGTAAAAAATTAAAAATACTTATTTTATTATTAAAAAAGGTTAATACTAAAAAAAATGCTAAAAAAATAAAAAGCATAAACTTAATAAATAAAAAAAAAATAATAATATAATAAATCTTTTTCTTTTATAATCAATTTTGCATGAACCCAAAGCCGTATTCAATTAAGTGAGAGTATAATATTTTTTAAGGGAATTCGTATTCTTCAACTACAGAAAATAAATTTTTTAGACAAAATAATTTTTTTCTTCTAACTACAGTTAATGATTTTTAAATTGTAAGCGTTTAAAGTAATAAGTGATTTAAAGCGTTATTCGTACGCGTGTGGTGGGAAGGTAATAAAAGTGAAAAGTAATGAAAATATTTCAGGAAAACACCAATTTTTTGTAAGGAACGCAACTACATGAGTAGCAGCAACAGCCCACAACCGAAACTACACTGAATATGTTAATATAGTATTCGTTTTGTAAGTAAGTACATATTTTTCCAGATATATCAAAACCCACCCGCTAAATCCAAAATAAACTAACAGAACCAAAAATCTTTTTTGTTTTTTTGTTGTAAACAAACACCAATTTCTTTATACTGAGTTGGAACTATACGGCCGGTAATTATAAGGCAAAAACTAAATTTTTCCTTTTCCCTCCTACGCGTTTCCATGCATCCACATGTACTTCAGGGAGTGCTTATATATATTTCTAAAATTACATTGAAATATGTTTTTGGTACGCATCAACCCACTGTATATAAATAAACATATTTGTAGTTGTTATAAAGTTATAAACAAGAATTTGTTTTGTAAATTATAGAGCAAGAACGTTTCGATTCGGTAGTAAAAAAATATTGTTTTTCCACTTCAAAAAAACAAAAAGAAAAAAAACAGTAGATATTGAATTTTTTTTTAATTCTCCACTTAGAAATAAATAGTTCTTGTGTTGTGTAATTAAAAAAAAAAAAAAAACAAAAAAAAATATATTCGCAAATTTGATGTAAATCCCAAATTACAAAAAAATTTAAATAAAAGATGTAAAATGTATGAAATTCTTTTGGGTTGTTTCTGAACCCAATAACTAAAGCCAAACTGATTAAATAGAACAAAAAATAACGTTTATTTTTCTGGTAAGCATCCACATATTTCCCGTATAACTTACAGAGAACTTTTTGTTTTGTTGGGAAAAATAATTTTTTTTTTTAGTTTTTCCGTTTTAAAAAAATTTATGTATATATTTTTGAAATAAAAATTCATTATTTTTGGGTAGTCTTTTGTTTGAATGTTTCTGACTTTGTTTATTTTGAACAAATTTATTGTAATCAATAATTTTTTGTCAAAAAAGTTTTAAATTTGGTTTTTAACTTCAAAACAAAAAAAAAAGAAAAAATAAACATGTGAAGGTTTTTTTTCAAGTAGGAATGGAATGCATAACTCTAGTGTAGTGTAATTTCAAAAAGCAAAAAAAAAATGTAATTTGTATGTCAACCCCAAATCACAAAATTAAATAAAAGTTGCCAAATGTATCAAATTTTTTTGGCTTGAATATGAACCTACCCACTAGTAATCAACTGATCACATCGATCAAAAAATTTTTTTTGGTAAGCATACACCACTTTCTGTTGTAAATTACAGAAAACGAATTTAATGTTTTGGTAGGAAGAATGATTTTACCACTTCAAATTTTTTCTTTTCAAGTTTTTCAAATACAAATTCATTCTTTTTGTGCAGTGTTTTGTTGGAATGTATTTATTATTTTTATTTTTATTATTTTAAATTTTGTAATTAAAAAAAAAAATTGATTTGTAATCAATAAAATTTGTGTCTACCCCAAATAACAATAGTGAGGCAATCCCATATGCGTAATAATAATTTAGTTCAGGTAAAATATTCACTTCACGAATGTCGATATGTTTAGAAATACATTGTCAGGGACTTAAGCAGTCATCTCCGCAAGCACTACGATGAAATACGGCACCCGAGAACTCAGCGGTATGTATAAGACTAGCACAGAGAGCTCCTCAGAGATATTTATAAAAAGACAGGAATGCCAGGAATTGCCCGGCGAACCAATTTTTTAAACTCAAATAACCCAAACTCGCAGTAGAGAAATCAACCTTCCCAGGAAGACGCGCGTCCCTCTAGCTCAAATTCGATCTGGATACTGTAATAGGTTAAACTTTCACCTATTCAGAATCAACCCCGTGTCGTGCTTCTAACGTGTACCCACCACATGATACCGACCATGTTTTCAATTGCAATCTGGAACCAACGCCTCTAACATCCCTATCTCTCTCGTCCAACCTCGTTGAAACTACGAGTTTCCTCGCAATCCCGTTAGAGGATATTGATACCAATTTGTGAGTAGTCGCACCTGTTGGAGAAGCACTGCTACAAAAACAACAAGAACTGTATGGAACTAGTTAGTATCCCATTGAAATTTCTTGTTTTTCAAGACTTCGTGATATTTCTTGGCTTCGTCCCACGTATGCCTTACTTTTTATTTACAAAAGCGAACAGAAAAATACACGTGGCAATTTTTGTAAAATTTTGTCAATGAAATTCTTTTTTTTATTTCAGATCAAGGCGAATTGAGTACCAGGTGTTGTTATCCCAACAGCTGATTGCTTCTTCTTGATTATTTCCCATACAACGCCTTGTACAACAATATGTCAATTAATCGAAATCAATGACTTTTGACTTGACATTGTTCTGCGCGGCAAATTGGTTGAATTCGCTTTGCCACCTCCTGGTATGGATTCGCCTTGTTTCAGATATTTTAAAAAAAGTTTTCGGAAAAATTCGACAACTTTTACAAAAAATTCTAAAATTTGATTTAAAGTATTTTGATTTTTTTTTGAAAAAGCAGTTTTGTAAACCAATCAATTTTAGTCTATAATTCTCCCGAAATACGCATTGATTTTTGCAATTTTTTTCCCAAATTATGAAATCTCTTTTTTATATGAGAACTCGTAACTAAAAAGTTTGAAATTTTTGAAATTTATTGTCGAATTTTTCCGAAAACGTTTAGTGTCAGTAACAAAATTCATAGAATATAAAACTAACCAACTCAACTGACGAAATTTTGTAAAAAAAAAAATTGCCAATGCTATTTTTCTGTTACCTGCTGTACCTTGGGAGCCAGATGCATATATCAAAGGATTTTACGCATAATACCGGCCCTGTGCAGGACGCTATAGCAGAAAGGGCCAGACACAATATTAATATCGAATATAAGTATGATTCCATTGAGTACCATGCGAAAGAGGAGAACCAAAGCGTCAAACTGATTCGACGTTATCAATGCGACATAAGACCTCCTATCAGCCAGATTTTCACGATTAGCAAAATCGTAGAAAGCATGCATCATCATCTTTGTAGACTTTCACGTTGAGTAACACCATTAGATCCGTGAAGATAAGCAAAGACATATCCGAGCTATTCGAAATCAAACAAGGCTTCAGACGACGCGAATCCACTTGATGATTTTTTTGTGGCCTTTTTTGGCTTCAATGAAGAGGCGGAAAATGGGATATGTGGCGAACGAAGGCAATACCAAATACTTGCTCGGAATAATGAACGGTGTCGAAAGAAAAAGGTGCTCCCAATAAGCGCCAGTTTTGGTATAAAACATATATTAAGACACAATATTAATAATGTAAGTATATGATAACACATAAAAACCGGTCTGAGGGCTAACTAAAACGCTATGGCGTTACTCTCAAATTTATTGCAATCCATTGTTTAAACAAACTTATTGGGTGAAAAGAAAAACACTAAAGTAAAAACGAATATTATTCATTAGATAAAAATAAATGTGTCTCCTTAGCGATGATCTCATTCGGGTTTACGCCCAAAAGCAAGAATAAAACAATTTCTGAGACAAAAAAATTCATATTTACTTGTTAGGCGGAACAAAATGTTGCATACGCCAGAAAAAAAGGAAATAAGTAAATGCAAAAGAGAAAAGAATTTATTGACATATAATGAAAACAAAATATTTGCATAAAATTATATTAAAGTAGAACGTGCATACAATGTATGCATGTAAGTACAAATACCACATTCGTTGGTATAATCCATACAACGAGATGAGTTACAAAATTTGACTATTGGCCAATTTTGTATGATTATACATTTCCAAGTAGCGAATAGTGCAAGCGAAATAATGAAGAAATATAAATTACCCAGTAAGCGCTGAAACAAATGTTTCCATCTTAGTACGCGAGCGGTGTTTCAGGGAGAGTACGGGCTAAGAATGAAACTACTCAGATTGACTTGAAGCCCAAAACATTCGAAGAGAGGGTTTGTTTGAAAAAGCTCCGTGGGTACTTTCACGTTTCCAATATTGGTATAACGTACATTTCATATGGTTCGTTGGATTATTTATGCATCTCATCACATTCGCATTTATTTTGTAAAAAAATATATAATGCGTTTAGACATGCCGTCACCTATATATGTGGGGACGAACGTCAAACTTAGATTGGCCTTAAACTTAGCATTGAATTTTGTTCATGTGGTTAAGCATTTATTTTCCAATTAAGTGTGTATATGTAAGAAATGCATTTGTTCTTATTATAAATCAAAATTTCAACAGCGCATATAAATGCAAATTTGTGGGCACTGCATAAAATTATTTTTTAGTCACATTTTTCATGGATGAAATAAGTTAACAAAAAACTCGAGTTTTTGAGGGATTTAATTTCCAGAAACTGATTTAAGTCAGTTAAAATAAGAGTCTCTTTGAAGAGGATATTTAAACTGACTTCGATTAACTGATTAAAATTATTTCAAATATTTGAAGAAAATTTATTTCAGCTTAATTTGATTTTATCTGAAGATTGGCAAGACAAATTGGAATAATTTTAAATGTTTAACAAGCTTAAACGGAATAAAATGTGAGTAATGTAAACTAGAGCGTACGAATTCTCGTGTTTGTTGGAGAAAAAATTTCTCGCGGGACTCGACTTCACGTGAGATTCTCGAATCCCGAAATACGAGTAAAGCTCGCGAGCTTCTCGACATTCAATTTAATCGCTACACTGGCAGCTCAAATTCAATTACAATCACTTAGTTGATCAGTCTATTTCAACCGGCGAGCGAAACTTTTCTAGGTCGACTAAATAAATTTAGTTTGACTTAGTCACACTAAATGAATAAGAAATTTCAGTTTTAAGTAAAGTCAATTTTGTGATAGTCACGATAATCTATTTAATATGCATTTTTTTTAATAAGGTTTAATTGAAATGAAAGAAAAATTGTTATAATGCAATAAAATAAAATTTTAGTTGAATCTTTTATAGTTGACTAAATTTAATCAGTATCATATAAATAAAATAAATGTAATGCGCGATAACCTCCGAAGAGATCTAAGGCCGAGCTTCTCTTCCAATTTGCGTCGTGATCCTTTAAATTTTTCTTACAAATTGGCCGGACGGGACCTACATGTTTTATGCCGACTCCGAACGGCATCTGCAAGGCACGCTGCCGAGGGGCGACGCCGCTTATACAAATTTTCTTCCAATTGAAAAACCTTATTTCTAAAATTTTGATGTTGCAATGCCCGGGGTGTGAACCGAGGGCATACGGGGTGGTAGGCGGAGCACGCTACCATCACACCACGGTGGCCGTCATTACGTCACATTAAAAAGCCTTAAGTTTGAACTTCAAACTCAGGTCAGCTCAATTTAGTTTCTGAGTCACAATGACTTACTTGATCGCTCAATTCTAAGATTGTGAACCGACTGAAATAATTAAAATCTTTCTGTGACGAGGGACAATTTTATATGCTGAGTAAAAAAATTTAGTTTGATTAAGTCACACTAAATGAATAAAAAATCTCACCTTAAAATAAACTAAATTTTGTGATAGTCACAATAATCTATTTAATATTAAATTAATTCAATAGAGTTTAATTGAAATAAAATGAAAAATTAATATAATCCAATTAAATAAAATTTGATTGAATATTTTATAGTTTACTGAAGTTTACTAAATTGAGTCTGTATCATTCAGACATAACATCTAATTTATAAGTCACAATCACTTAAATGATCACTTAATTTCAGGACTGAACATATTTTACAAAAATGAATTAAATTGAATATTTTAGTGATGAAGCAAACATCTCTTTGCTGACTAAATTAATTCAGTATGACTAAGTCACATTAAATAATGCGGAATTTTATTTTGAAGTCAATTTAATTTTGTGATAGTCACAATAATCATATTTAATGCAGCTTAATTGAAATAATTTCATTCCAATCAATTTTAGTCCACTGATGAGTTTTTGCGAGTTGATTGATTAATTGAAAACAGTTACATACGCGAATATCAGTAATTGTAATCAATTTTGTATTCAATTAAGCTTAACTTAACACAATTCAAATACGTACAAGACTGTGGTTTTATAACCTTATTAAGACAGTCAGAAGGTTATTTATTTTGATGCACATAGTTTCTCTGAATCTGTAGTGATGACTCAATTTTTTTATTTTATTAAACTTGAAATCTTCCCACTAGCTAAAAGCAGTATTGTTTCACTAACGATAAAAGTTTTTTTTTTATTAAACTCCACTTATTTGGCATGATGCGCAATTGCAACTACAGTAAAATAAAAAAATAATTTCTAGAGGGTCTACTAAAGAGTTCTTAAAAATACTAAAATTTAAGCTTATTGATTAGAGTGAAAGTAAAAATGGGAAGTAGGAAAATCAGAAGTAGCGCTTTGAACGTGCATGAAATTTAGTAAGCAATAGGAAAATGGAAGAATCAATCAGCATTCGAATTAGCGAAATAATTGGATAGTTTTGCTGTGAAATAAAAAAAAAATATGCAAGAAAAAAATTACAAAATCGTCCGCAAAAAATCAATTTTACAAAAATATATTTTTGAAAGATTGACGAAAAATTGTATTCGTAAAACTGTCTTTTTTTTCTAGAAAACAAACATTTTTTTATGTTTGTTTGTTTTAATGGTGTATTCAATTTATACTTATTATTAAGAATTCATGAGCTTATATTCAATTATTATGTTTTTCCAAGAGAAACTGAAAAGGAGGAAAGAAACACTTACTGGCATATTGCGATGATACCATTTCGAAAACCGCCACGAATTCATCGTCAGGCAATTTCGTAATGTTATCAAAGGTTTCACCGAGATTTGAACCGCGAGCCATACGGTGAAACTGCAGTTGCCTTACCCACTAGGCTATCCTGCTTGTATTTGTCTCCTTGCTTAATTTAGTTTATCTTATTTCTACACTAACAACACAACTGCGACATTTTGCCTCTATTAATTTTTTTAAACAAAAGAAGTTTAGATTTTAGAGCATAAAATAGTTAAGTTGTAACTACAAATTATAAAAACAAAAAGTGAATACGCAAAAAATTAAAAAATCCATTAAAAAACATTATTTTAATAAAAAAAAATTTTATTTTACTAAAAAAGTTGACAAAAATTAAACTGGACTAGTTTTATTTGAAAAAAAATATTTATATTTCCTTTTAAATTGAAATACTGATTGAAGAGTCGTTTTCTGTTAAATTAATTTTTGTTATTGTTATAGTCTTGCATGTATGAGGTTTAGTAGCTTAGCCGTATATCATGTAGTTGGGTTAGTGGTGGTCAACATTGTAGCTTTATTAGTATTGTTAAGAGATTTGTTAGTGTTGCTTGTTAATTATTTGTTGAGTTTAAACATAGTATACAAAAACAAAAATACATGTAGTATAGTTTATGAAACACATTTTTTTTGTTTTATACTTTCGACTTCGAATTAATTGGTTGGCAAATTAGTATAATAAATACTTACAAAATAAATCATTACAATAACGCATTACTTAAGAAGTAGTAAATAAATAAATAAATGCATATCATTTATGTCGTCGTGTGTTATGATGTAACAACAAACGCTTACCTTGCATGTCCTGAATCGCCTTCAGAACTTTGCCTCGAATGTTGACTGTGCGAAAAACTGCTATAACCCGAACCCTTTGACATCTACAGTGGAAGAAAGAGTAGGAACAGGAGAAAAAATTTAATATTAATATAATGTAAAAAAAAACAAAATTAATATAAATATAGTGTTGTGCATATTACAAAAAAAAAAAAAAACAATTACTGGATTAAAAAAAAATCTAAAATTATTCAAAATCATTTCTTTGTGAACATATGTATGTGGGGTATTCCATCCCATTTCGACCAATTTTGAACCCGGCCCCTTTAGAATTGGCTGAAAGTTTTTCTTCTTTTTCTAGCTTACGAAAGACGTTTTTCAGAAGTTTTTCAAATTTTCTCATCCAACTCAAAAAAAGTAATGAATTTTTAAAAAAACACCGTTTTTGTTTTCAAAATGCTATAACTTTTTCAAAAATTGACCGTTTGGGATCATTTTTTTTAATATGTTTTTAAATGTACTTTTCGGAAAAAATACAAAAAAAAAATTTAAAGTACATACATATGTGTAATACTCTTATATTGCTAATAGAAAATGCTCGCAATGTGTTTTGAATTCGAAATCAAAACAGGACAGCCTATAAAATTTTTTTGATTGCAGCAGCATAAGTGTGCCAAGGAAAAACTTAAATTTTTGTACATTCGATTATTGAATACAAAAACAAAAACGTTTAAACAGCAATATATCGGCACTCTGATGTTTGGGAATGTACCTAGCCTTTTGTAGCAATATAGGAGTATTACATATATAGCCAAATATAATTTTTAAATTAACAAACATTCAGAAAATATTTGAAAAATTTTTAAAATGTTGCAAAACATTACAACATTTTTAAAAATGTTTAGGTATTCTTAACCAACATTACAAAAATATTTACAAGTTGTTTTAGAAAAAACTAAACATTCTACTTGACCTTTTTTAATCTTTCGGTTTCTTATTTTCCACTTTACTTTTTAAGAATATAAATATTTTCGAACAATTTTTTTAAATTAAAATGATTTTCTAAAACTTTAATTTTATTACATTTTGTTATGAATTAAAAATGAACAATGTAATTAAGAGCAATTATAATTGAAAAACTTGAAAAAAATGGAATATTTTCCAAAAAAAACACTTTTTAATTTTTTTTTATATAATTTTTTTAATTGGTTGGTTTTTTATTTTCAAATTTACTTTTTCAGGAAGCAAAAAAAATTTTTCAGCAAGTAATTAAAAATTTGTTTCTAAAATTAAAATTTTATGACTTTTTAGTATGAAATTAAGAGAAAAAAATTTATTTACGGAAATTTGAAATTTTTTTTTTAAGTTTTTAAATGAGGCATTATTTTCGATAATGGCATACAATCCACATTTTAAATTGATCTTAACCCTCATTTTGATAGTTGGGATAAGTGAATAAACTTCTAGCGATGCATAACTTATTTATATAACTGAAATTCTTGTAAAGGTTTGAAATTTTAAAAAGAAAGATGAATAAAAAAAATTTCATATTTTTGAAAATTGAAAAAAAAATTACTGGATCATGTTTTTTTAGACTTTTTACTCAATATATAAATTATTCTAATTCACAAAAAAATTTTATTAAAAAAAATGTTATTTGAATTATTTTTATATTTTTTTCTTGATTTTTTTTTATCTTGCATTTTTTTTTTAATTTTTTCAATTTGTCTACTTGACTTTTTTTAATCTTTTGGTTTCTTATTTTCGAATTTACTTTTTAAGAATATAAATATTTTCGAACAGTTTTTTTCAAAATTAAAACGATTTTCTAAAACTTTAATTTTATTACATTTTGTTATGAATTAAAAGTAAAAAATGTAATTAAGAGCAATAATAATTGAAAAACTTGAAAAAAAAGAATGGAATGTTTTCCAAAAAAAAAAAACTTTTTACACAAAAGGGGTTTTGAAGAAAATTTAACATTCCATTTTTATTTTATTTTAATTGGTTAGTTTTTTATTTTCAAATTTACTTTTTCAGGAAGCAAAAAAAATTTTTGAGCAAGTATTTATCATAATTAAAAATTTCTTTCTAAAATCAAAATTTTATGACTTTTTAGTATGAAATTAAGAGAAAAAAATCGCGGGTTCGAATCGAGCTCAAGGCCTAACAATAATTTTTTATCATTATTATTGTTATGATAAATTTTTTCTTAATTGAAAAAATTTTTAAATTAGAATAGAAGAAAGAAAAAATTTAGACAACTGCCAAAGCTCGTTGTATAGATCCATTTCGGGAACTGCTAAATTCCTTCATCGGCAACGTTTAGGCGCCGCTGCTATAACCATTCCGCCATCACAGCGGTTTTTTGTTTTTGTCTTCATTAATCCTACTCCTATTCTGGTTCGTGCCAATTGATATTCACAACACTGCGACATCTGTTGCAGAATGGATGTGAAAATTGGACTTGTTTGATGGCAATGCTGCCATAGTGTCATATTTTATTGACACTTTTTCCCCGTGCTCTGGGATGTATTAACAATTTTTGTTGTTATATCGGCCTACTGATTTGTAAGATCGCGGGTTCGAATCGAGCTCAAGGCCTAACAATAATTTTTTATCATTATTATTGTTATGATAAATTTTTTCTTAATTGAAAAAATTTTTAAATTAGAATAGAAGAAAGAAAAAATTTAGACAACTGCCAAAGCTCGTTGTATAGATCCATTTCGGGAACTGCTAAATTCCTTCATCGGCAACGTTTAGGCGCCGCTGCTATAACCATTCAGCCATCACAGCGGTTTTTGGTGTGTCTTCATTAATCCTACTTCTATTCTGGTTCGTGCCAATTGATATTCACAACACTGCGACATCTGTTGCAGAATGGATGTGAAAATTGGACTTGTTTGATGGCAATACTGCCATAGTGTCATATTTTATTGACACTTTTTCCCCGTGCTGTGGGATGTATTAACAATTTTTGTTGTTATATCGGCCGACTGATTTGTAAGATCGCGGGTTCGAATCGAGCTCAAGGCCTAACAATAATTTTTTATCATTATTATTGTTATGATAAATTTTTTCTTAATTGAAAAAATTTTTAAATTAGAATAGAAGAAAGAAAAAATTTAGACAACTGCCAAAGCTCGTTGTATAGATCCATTTCGGGAACTGCTAAATTCCTTCATCGGCAACGTTTAGGCGCCGCTGCTCAATTGGCACGAACCAGAATAGAAGTAGGATTAATGAAGACAAACAAAAAACCGCTGTGATGGCTGAATGGTTATAGCAGCGGCGCCTAAACGTTGCCGATGAAGGAATTTAGCAGTTCCCGAAATGGATCTATACAACGAGCTTTGGCAGTTGTCTAAATTTTTTCTTTCTTCTATTCTAATTTAAAAATTTTTTCAATTAAGAAAAAATTTATCATAACAATAATAATGATAAAAAATTATTGTTAGGCCTTGAGCTCGATTCGAACCCGCGATCTTACAAATCAGTAGGCCGATATAACAACAAAAATTGTTAATACATCCCAGAGCACGGGGAAAAAGTGTCAATAAAATATGACACTATGGCAGCATTGCCATCAAACAAGTCCAATTTTCACATCCATTCTGCAACAGATGTCGCAGTGTTGTGAATATCAATTGGCACGAACCAGAATAGAAGTAGGATTAATGAAGACAAACAAAAAACCGCTGTGATGGCTGAATGGTTATAGCAGCGGCGCCTAATCGTTGCCGATGAAGGAATTTAGCAGTTCCCGAAATGGATCTATACAACGAGCTTTGGCAGTTGTCTAAATTTTTTCTTTCTTCTATTCTAATTTAAAAATTTTTTCAATTAAGAAAAAATTTATCATAACAATAATAATGATAAAAAATTATTGTTAGGCCTTGAGCTCGATTCGAACCCGCGATCTTACAAATCAGTAGGCCGATATAACAACAAAAATTGTTAAGAGAAAAAAATTTATTTGCGGAAAATTTCAATTGAGAAACTTTTTTTTTAAGTTTTATAAATGAGACATTATTTTCGATAATGGCATATAATCCACATTTTAAATTGATCTTAACCCTCATTTTGATAGTTGGGATAAGTGAATAAACTTCTAGCGATGCATAACTTATTTACATAACTGAAATTCTTGTAAAGGTTTGAAATTTTAAAAAGAAATATTAATAAAAAATATTAGAAATATTTTGAAAAAAATTTCATATTTTTGAAAATTGAAAAAAAAAATACTAGAGCATGATTTTTTTAGACTTTTTACTTAATATTTTCATATCGTTTTAAAAATTTTGAAATTATGCTAATTCACAAAAAATTTTATTAAAAAAAAAATGTTATTTGAATTATTTTTATGGTTTTCTTGAATTTTTTTGTTAGCATTTTTTTTTTTAATTTTTTAAATTTGCAGTTTTGATAAAAGATAGGTTTGAAAAAATTTTAACAAAAAAAAAAAAATTATCAAATCCTAAAGTTTGACTTATATTTTTTATGTGTATTGAAAAAATAAATAAATTTGTCTATCCAAATTTTTTCATTATGTATTAACACACTAACACTTACTTGACTAGTGTTGCTGGAATTGCGCGAGTGGCCAATTTCCATCATCGTCGATGTTCCAGTAGTACCTCCACCCAAACCGCCACCACCACCAGCGCTTCCTACCATCACATTTGCGCTGGTCGTACCACAATTACTGCTACCCACTATGCCCACGCCACCACTTCCAGTTGCAACACCACCACCACCACTACTACTTGTGCCACCGTATGGCATCATTTGTTGTGCATTTGTAAGCGTCACAATCGTTGTGGTTGTTGTTGTTGCACTCAACGATGCATTTTGCGGTGCATAAGCGACATGTTGTTGTTGTTGTTGTTGCTGCTGCTGCAGTAACAATGCCTCTGTGGTGAGTGTGGTAGCCGATTCGGATGATTCCGATAAGCCAGAATCCGTTACAATCGATGTAATCACTACTTGGGGATCCAAATCTGTGCCAACAGCGTATAAAAAGAGAAAGAAAAGAAAAATTACACCAATGCAGATTTTTATATTTTTTTCATTTTAGTTTACCATCATCGCGAACAGTGGAAACAGGACGCGTACTAGTCGCACTATTCAGGCCACCGCCGAGCGTAGCGCCACCGCCCACGGGCATGCCCTGGCTACCGCCGCTCGCACTCGACGCACCACTACCAATACTGGGCATAGCTGTTGCGGTGGGCGTTTGCAGTCCGACGCCTGTTGACGCTGTAGCCAAATCATCGGTTGAGGGTTTCTGTTTGCTCTTTAAATTTGGTGTAGGTCTAAAGAGTGCGAAAAAATTTAAATTTATTCACTTTTCGTAGAAATCGATCATCACTTACGCTTTGAAGAGTATATCACCGCTAAGCATGTGCATTTTAATGGAGACCAACAGCATGGAATTGTCCAGTCGATGACGTGAATCATAGCCTTCAAGCAGAAATCTTCGCGAGGTGAGACCCGCTCCAGCGAATTCGGCAAGATTTATATCGATAAAACCTAACTTAAAATAACTACGTCCACCTTTCATCTCTTTGCGTATGGAGATGCGCAGGTAGCAAGGATCCAATACGCCTGTGGACGCATTGGCGGACATTTTGCAGGGAAATTCGAAGCTGCGATTCCATACTACACGATGATCGCGTACCTCCTCTCTGTGAATGAGAAAAAATACGGAATAAGTTAATAAGAAAAATATAACTGGAACAAAAATAGAAATTCTTTGTTTCTTTATTAGTAAAATGCATCTACTTATATTGTTTAAAAATGTCCAAGTGGTCACCTTGGGTCCATTAATGTAGTGAGACTAGGCCCACATCTTCTTCCATATACTCCGACGGTCATTTCCGGTCTAAGAACACAATTATGTACCTTAACCACGTACCTCTACTACTTGTCAGGCTTTGGAGGAATACATACATCTTAAATCCAACACCTGTTAGAAGTCTTGTAATCCTGGCTTCAGACTTTGTATGAAAAGTGTCTGAACCTAAATTGTGTACCGGCATTGCGGAAAGAGACTTTTTAATCCCGAGTACCAACTGATTCCAAACCCATTTTCACAGAATCTATAGCTAAAAATCATGTTTGGTTTATGTGTCCACTGTAGTGTATTTTCAGCACAAAACGAAACGGATCAACACTTCAGCTTCGCTCTTATATTCGTAGGTGCCTGGATCTATAGTTATAAAAGATAACTGAATAACGAGTTCGTCAGACGAAAAATAACTGCGATTATTTCGTCCAGAACCATACCAGATAATGCAGGAACTATTTTGGCAGCATTTCACTACTACGTCGTATTATTGAGCTATAGTTTCAGCACTTTACGTGGAACTTCGGGATTGTTTTGGGATCAACTCTGGTTCATTTGTCATATTGTCTTCGGAATCACTTCGAGGTCTTTTCTGGGATAAACTCATGATTGTTGTTGGGAAAATTTAGGGATGATTTCGAGACTATTTCCCGGCCTTATTAGAGTCATATTTCTGGACCTGATCATTTCAATATTGCTTTCGGGATTCTTTTGTTTTTATTGTTGTGGAACAATACTAAGATGGTTTTCGAATAATTTTCGCATAGTTTACGGGTTGTTTTTGGGATTATTTCGGATTTCAGGACTAACTTCGTATCACTGCGGAACTATAACTCGGATTCCATGTCTTCTTTGTCAGTTCCGCACAACCTCAGTGCTCTTTTTGGGAATATGAGAGATGATTACGGGACCATTTGCGGATAACTTACGAGTTGTTTTAGGGATTATTACGGGATTAAGTGCAGATCATTTACGAACTAACACGGAACTATTTTGGAATTGTTTTCGAGATAACTCGTGTTCTTTTTAGCACGTTCACTTTTCGGTTAAATTGTCGAGTTGTTTTTAGGAGTATTGCTGTTTTTAGGAATTACTTCGGAGCATAACTGCGATGGTTTCGGGACTATTTTCGAAAAATTAACGGGTTTATTTGGGTTTATTTCGGATTTCGGGACTTATTACGGATAATTTCCGGACTATCTCCGAAATATATGGCAACGGTTTTTGAGATAAATCGGGTTCATTTTAATACGTTCCCTTTATCAGTTCGGCAGAATTGCTGAGTTGTTTTCGGAACTATTTTGGAAATCATGTCAGAGCTACTTTGGATTTATTTTGAGACTAAGTTCGGATTATTTCTGGCCTATATGCGGATTTTTCTAGGTTTATTTCGAGATTTCTTCGGAAATATCTCCGGACCACTACTTAATTGTTCTTGGCAGTACTAAGATGGTTACGGGACGATTTTCGGATAATATACGATTTTTTGGGGTTTTTTCGAGTTTCGTAATGAAGAGAGGACCGTTTTCAGGACTAGCGCCGAACTATTTGGGAATTGTTTTCGAGATTACATATTTGAGCTTACACGTTCGCACGTTTACCTTATCGGTTTGGGGCAATTTCCGGGTCGTTTTTCGGATTAATTCGGAACAAATTTTGAATTGATTTCGAAACTAAGTTTCGGTCATTCCCAAACTAATTTGAAATTATTTTCGAGATAATTCGAGCTCATTTCGGAACTACCCCCCATCAGCTCGGTACTATTTTAGAATAGCTTTCGGTATCACTTTTGAATTATTTTAGATATAATTTGGGGACTACGCCCACATCATTTTGGAATAATCTCCGGGACATTTCATGGTTGTTTTAGTTCATGTTTGATGGCTGTTTGTGAAACCTTTCAAGAAAATTTTGGATTTATATTTCCGAACATTTTCAATGCTGTTTTCGCGTTTATTGCGGAACACCTTCATGATCTTCTCCGGGATTATCCAAGATAATTTCATGATTATTTTAAGAATGTACAGATACATTGGAAACGGTTTCGAGATTGCTTTCGTGACCAGTGCTGCATAGTTTCAAAGACCCTTTGGCATTATTCCCCACCTTCTTCTTCCTAGAAACACAGTTTTTTTATCATTGCAACTTTGGGTCTATTCGACCCACCAATAATATTTGGTTTGTCAGACCGGTCAGATCGAGGTCCAAGCAGTATTGGAAAAGTGGCAAATCGCGGTACATATCGCTCTTAAGAAATAAAGTTCGAAGAATCTTTACAAATAATTTAAATCATATCAATCTTCTTTGTATGTCTACTCACCTACTACTGTATTCCTGAAATGAACCACCATCCAGCAGTCGTATCTTCGCGAATAGCACCTCATTTACGAGTGCCACCTCGGATAACTCTTGCAATTGTACCTCAACATTGAACTTATACTTTTTCTTTTTCATCATAAAGGCCATACCAGGGGCGCTAGGCCCTAATAATGTCATACAAGTTTAACCAATTTAGGAAAAAACTGATTTTTTACACGTTGGTCAATAATAAAATTTAAAATACTTCAATAGAGTGCAGCCTTTGATACGAAACGAAATTTCATCAGCGTTAGAAAAAACACTCAACTGATGATTATAAAAAATAAAACAGAAAACTAAATGGATTTGAAAAAAAAAAAAGTTTGAGGTGTTAGACGCAAATGCGCTACGGCAAAAAATAATGTTCTTTAGGAAGATGAGTAGAAAGATGTTGGAAAACTTTTATTGTGTTGATCCTTGTTTGTTTTTTTTTTTGGGCTGGTTATTTATTTTTATTTATTGTGAAGCAGTTTTTTTTTGTGGCCTGTTTGTGATGTGACTTTTTATTGCATTTTTTTTCTCCAACACTTTTTTTGCGTTCAAGTTGGCAGCCACATTTTGTTTTTGATTTTGTTATTTTTATAATTATTTTTTATAATTGCTGAGTGCCGTCACTGTTCCTGTTGCTGTACTTGAAGGTTTTCTGAAGTTTCTGCAATAGCTGACGTTGAAGACAATAAAAATTCCATTGCTGCAAATACAAAAATAGAACAGAAAAAGTTATTACTTCACATGAAACAAGAAATTCAATTATAAACTTATAATTACTGAATGAAACGATTAAAAAGGAAAAGGTTGACGATTTTTTGTGGTAGCCGCTGACTAGCTGGTTAACGAACTATGCACTGAGATTTAGTTTTAATTTTTGAAGTATTAAAATTTAATTCAAACCAAAGGCAAAGAAACCACAATTGAGGCGGAAGCTCAATTTAAACTTTCTTTTCTCACTTATTTTCAAAAAGAATGATAAAAGGACTTTTTGGTATTATACAAAATGTGGCTCACTCTAACGGTGACTTCTAATTTAGGTATAACAAGTAAAGGTGTCTAAGTTCGGGTGTAACCGCACATTATATACTCAGCGTGAGCTTCAATTGCACATTTCATTTCAGATAAATTACTTTTCTACATAACACGTGGCACCGCCCGTTTAAAAAAAAAATGTCTCCCCATTTCCTCTTACAATAAAACTTGATAAGTGAAATATCATTGAATGAAAACTTTTTTTTGCTAAGTTTTAGCTTATTATTCTAGTCTACGACCCTTTTAAACTTGTTTTATATCTAAGTTGCCGTGGTCTTTAACCGATCCCGTCTAGAGATATACGCCGGCGATAAACGCCGCCACCGCCGCCGCCGCCGATTAGGGTCGTTTTTCGCACGCCACCGCCGAATGTCAAAAATATCGGCGCGGCGGCGGCGGCGTCCGGCGCGTTACTATATTTTCTACTCGTTTAAGACTGTTTAGACCATTTATTGTTCATGTCGAAAATTGGTGGGATATGGTCGAAAGTGGTATCAACGGATGCGCATCACTGCCAGTTATAAGAAACTAATTGCAAAATTTAACTCTTTCTAACTGTTCAAAAGTTATTTAAAAAAAAACAGGCGTTTTCGTTGTCAGCTTAACACGGACTTTGCATCACCCAATTCACCAAGTTATTAAAACAAAACACTAAAAAAAAAGTTATATAATAAATTTATATGCTCACTTAGCATATTTTGTTCAAAAAATTAATAATGAACAATGAATTCAAATAAAATGACCCAAGGCGTTTCATATTCTTTTCCAATTGTCCTCAAGTTATTAAAAAAGCAAAAAAGGTGCCGATTTTTTAAAAAAAAATGTATATTGCGATTGGCTGAAATAATAAGCCAAATCAGTGATGCAAAATCCTTTAGTAGGTTCTAGGGGCAAAAACACTCCTTTCAAATGATTCTTACCTCATACTTAAGTTGAGGATATATGTACGTATAAGGCTTTCAAAAATCATTTGGGATTACATTCAAAAATATGTTGTTTATTTGCGAAACTATACAATAGCGTCGGCGGCCACCGTGGTGTGATGGTAGCGTGCTCCGCCTGCCACACCGCATGCCCTGGGTTCGCACCCCGGGCAAAGCAACATCAAAATTTTAGAAATAAGGTTTTTCAATTAGAAGGCAATTTTTCTAAGCGTGGTCCCCCCTCGGAAGTGTTTGGCAAGCGCTCCGAGTGTATTTCTGCCATAAAAAGATCTCAGTGAAAACTCATCTGCCTTGCAGATGCCGTTCGGAGTCGGCATAAAACATGTAGGTGCCATCCGGCCAATTTGTAGGGAAAATCAAGAGGAGCACGACGCAAATTGGAAGAGAAGCTCGGCCTTAGATCTCTTCGGAGGTTATCGCGCCTTACATTTTTTTTTTATACAATAGCGTCTGAAATGTTAATTTTGATTTTCACACTTCATCCTTCAATACCCAAGTCTCCCGGTTCGACATAAAGTTCGCGGCCCTATCAAAAACTAGTCCCTTGGAGTGAATGTCATTGATTATAGCCTATCAACCAAGTTTAAATATCACCTACACGTTACGGCTCCTTTTACAAATGTTAGTACGTAGGCACATATATGTATTTACCAGGTGAGGCTTTGCCCTTCGCAAGAACACTCAAAGTGGTAAAGCAAAAGCTTTCCCAAGACAGTCGAAATAATGACCGTGTGTGCTACTACCGTGTGTACAACCAACCGTTATCCAATCAAAGTTAACATAATCTGTTTGAAAAGCACGCTGAGTATAAAAATTTGGAAAATATAAATTTTTTTACATTTTACAGCTGGCAGCCATACCGATTTGTAATTCAATTCACAGCAGCGAACAAAAAAAATTGCATTGGCAATTTTTGCTGAATTTCGCCTGTTAATTTCTTTTTTTTCGATATTTTAAAATAAAATTTCTATGCATTTTGTAACTGCGGTATATATCATCTAATCTTATTTTCACAAAAAAAAAAAAAAAACAAAAAAAAAAAAAAACAATTAACTGAGCGACTACGCCATATAAAATCGGTTCTGAAAAGAAGACTGAAATACGTAATTTAACCACGTCAAGGATTAGCTGAGCTCTTAGAACAATTTAAGGCACAACTGTTGTTATAAGTTATGCCACAAACCGCAACTGTCACCCACCTTACTTTACCGCTTTGACATCGGGCGCGCAAGACACGAACACAACACGTGCTCAACCATTTAGTTCTGCAGATTGCATTACCAGTTCGGGCTGAACAAAGTTGGAACGGTGCATTAGGACAAAATATTTACCGAAATATTTTAATCAACAAGAGATCTGAAATGTAACACCCTGTTCTCTGACTTAACACCAAGAAACATCAACAGCATTGCGCACAGTTTGAAGAGTGCAACAAAATAACCCAAAATTAAAAAAAGCAAAGTAAAACTGCAGTTGTTGCAATTTTTTACGAGAGTGCATTGACCCAAATGTAAAAATTTATGTAAAAGAAAAATATAAATAAAAAAATAAGCACGTTAAAAATAACTAAAAATGCGTAGGAGAAAGAGCAGTTCCTACAGCAAATGCAAACAAAAAAAAAATTGAATCAGCATCTATAAAAAAGTTTATTGCACGTAAACAAAAATATTATGAAAAGCGAGCAAAATATAAAAAAAAAATGTATTTGTATATGTACAAAGAACTGAAAGAACATAAAACATATTGAGAAAACAATAAAGGTTTACAAAACAAAGAAAAATTAATAACATATACAATATTTGAAATAAATGAATAGTAAATTAGTGCGATATTTGGCCAAACGAGTAATACGATTACTTACTTTTCATAATTGAATTTATTACTTCTAAGTTTCAATAATGTGTGTACTGAAATTATTTAATATTAAAATATTTTCCCTTTTTTGTACCGCTCACATCGACTTAACTCTGCTGTACATACATTTTTTTATAGGGATTTTCGTAAAATAGGCGCCTGTAGATATGCAATACGCATTTTTCAATAGAAAACGTGGTCACATGAGCATATTTGCTGCCTATCCCTAGTGATTATGGCAGATTGACCGACTAACACATAAGCAGACAAATGTAAACACGCAATTGTAAAAAAATTATAAGAATAAGCTCCTAAGAAAAGATAGTGGATAACGTTCGACGCATATTTCAAAAGTATACTTCAAGAAATAACCCAGTAAGAGTTAAGGGGGCAATTTTATGAAATGATAACTGATATGAGGTAATACAGATGGTGTTATTTTTAACCACAGCAACACCATTTATCATACAATTATCAAAAGGCTATTACTACGTCTATAGCTCCAGTTTTTTGACTGCTAAAATATTCGAAGCTTTAATAATTTTTTATCTATGCACTCTACCATACTTGATAGACCACTTGTTACTTAGGTGCCCTGCCGCATCATTAATATCTTTAGTAAACTTTTAGGCGCACCAAATGTATTTCGTGCATAGACGCACAACAATGAACAACAACTGGCATACAAAACAAGGTTCAGAGGATTGAGCAAAATATTTTGCGCTGACTAAATGCTACCAAAATAGATATGAGAGCAACAAAAACAGAATGAGTAAATCGGTAAAATCGTTGTGTGCGTGGGCGCTTAATTTCGCCCATTTTGATACACAGCGCCTAAATGTACACTTAGCAAATGCTAATGACAGTTACGGCATGGCGTGTACAAACATTATGTGAAATAAGCACTAAGTGGGTAGAGTTAGTTGTGTAATTTTGAAGCATTTTCAGCGCAAGTCAAGAGTTTGTGATTAAAATTAATTGCAAAGGCAAAAGTTAATGAGCATTAACAGTGGGTACAAAAAGTTAAGTAAAGCTATCATAATGAAATTGTTATGCTGGTTTTCTTTAAAACAAAAATAAAGTTTAATGAATATTTCCAACAAATTTAGAAATAATTATTTATTTTTTATTGATAGTCTCAATGTTTTACTCGAAGATATACATTTTTTACATAAATGTTTTTTCAAATTTTTTATGAAACCTTATAAAATTTTAAAAACTTTTCAAAACTTTTCATGAAAACTTAGAGCAATTTAATGAAAACTTAATACTTTACTATAAAATTTAAATATTTGTGATTGAAATATATCTTGTTAGTACGAGTTTTTCAAACACTTTTTCTAAATCGAAAATTTTGATTAAAATGCTAAAAAAATTTAATGGCATGAAAAAAATCGAAAAAAGTCAAAAATACAGCAGCGAACAAAAAAAAAAACACTTTTTAACATTATTTTATGCAAAATTTATTGTTTTATATAAAAAATTACAAATTTTAATTCATTGAAAATTTTCAAAAATTTTGTTGAAATCCACAGTTTGGATTCAAATGCCAAATTCTTTTTTTGTTTTTTGGTTTTGCTGGTTTTCTTAAAAATAAAAAAGTCATGAATATTTCAGAAATAAAACAACTACCAAAAAACAGTTAAAAATGTTCTACGAAAAATGTATTGGTATCTTTAAAACCAATTCAATGGAAAATTTTGTCAAATCCAAAGTTTGGATTAAAATGCCAAATTCTTCATTTCTTTGGTTCTGTGGTCTTTAAAAAAAAATTATTAATATTTCAGAAAATATTTTAGAAATAACTATTCAAATCTCAAAATTTTACATGAAGAAAATTTTTGTATAAAAAGATTTTTTCAAAAAAGTTTCAAAGTTAGAGTGAAAACTTCATAAAATTTTACAAACACTTTCAAACTCTTAATGAAAATTCAAAACAATTTTATGAAAATTAAATTCATTTATATGAAAACTTAAAGTTTTAAAATTCTTTAATAAAAATTTTCAAACATTTGACTGAAATTCAAAACTTTTATTAAAATATAAAATGTTTAATTTTTTATGGCAAAAAAACAAATTCAAAAAACTCATACATGCATGGAACAAAAAAAAATTAAGACAATTCTATGAAAATTTTATTGTTACATATGTATAAAAAAAAATCGAAATTTTTAAAATGTAAATTTTAAATTTTTTATGGGACATTTTCAAAAATATTGTTGAATCCCAAATTTTTTTACTAAAATGTCAAAATTCTTTAATTTTTCGGCCAGGAAAACAATAATCAAAAAAATTCATACAGCAGTGAAAAGAAAAACAGCACCAGCAATCTTTATCAAACATGTATGACATGTATTCTTTTTTATTTTGGATATTTTGAGATAAAACTTCTGGTAAATTTGAATGCGAACCAATCTCAAACACGTTTTCGAGAAAATCTAAAAATTTGAGAAAAATTTATGAAACTTCAAAGTTTTTATTCGGGTTTCGGAAAATTTTTTTTCGAAAATTGAAAACTGCATACTCAAAAAAAATTCAGACAACTCCAAATAAGAAGTTCGAAATTTTCTAGTGTTTTCTATAAGCGTAACACTATGGACACAATCATTATATGTTGTTGTTGTTGTTGTAGCGATAAGGTTGCTCCCCGAAGGCTTTGGGGAGTGTTATCGATGTGATGGTCCTTTGCCGGATACAGATCCGGTACGCTCCGGTACCACAGCACCATTAAGGTGCTAGCCCGACCATCTCGGCAACGATTTATGTGGCCACATTAAACCTTCAGGCCATCCCCTCACTCCCCACCCTCAAGTTCCATGAGGAGCTTGTGGTCGCCAGAACCTCGTCTGTTAGTGAAACAGTATTCGCCGCGGATAGGTGAGGTAGACAATTGGGTTTGGAGAAGCTATATATTGCGCTGGCAACCTGAAGGGTTGCGCTACACAGCCCCTTGAACCCGGTATTTTAGTCGCCTCTTACGACAGGCATACCTACCGCGGGTATATTCTGACCCCCTAACCCGCTGGGAAACAAACATTCTATGTGAGGTCTTTATTGACCGGCCAGTTCAACCTAACCTAATGGAAGAAAACCTGAAACCCATCGGAAAAAAAATTTCGAAATTCAGTGCGACTTTTCAGAGACCTATAACATGTACTTTGTTGGACTAAAATTTATGGGGGTACAAAACTGAATACTCAAAAAAAATTCAGGGAACTGCAAATAAAATATTTCTGGAGTTCTTTATATCTTTCGAAAACGTTTTTGAGATTTGTTTGACTAGTTTCATATACAAAATTCATAGAAGTTTTTTCATAATATATTAAAAATTTAAAAAAAATTTTGAGACGAAATTTGAAGCGTATTGGCAGCACAAAAGCGATAGAATTATAAAAGGAAATCTGAAAAATTAAAAATTGTTTATAACTTTCAAAAAATTATAATAATTTAAGTTATTTGCATGAAAACGTAAAAAATTCTATGAACATTTTACACTCAATATTATAATTTTAAGTGATAATTTCGTTAATGATAATTAAATTTTCGTTAATTTTAATGCCTAAAAGTTTAAAAAAAATGTTATCATAAAATTCATTTGAGAGACTTATTAATTTTTTAGAATTAGAATTGTGACGGAAATTTCAAAGTTGTAAAGTCTCATTACCAAACATGAAAAGCAAAAATCCTTTAATTTCCTTATCAATCCGATGTATGTAGAAACCTAAATATTAACTCATGCACGGATTCTTGAGACCTTCATAAACCTTTTGATTTCCTTTCACAATATCATGTTTAGATTCGATACCTGTATGTATGTATGTCAACAGTTCATTCATACTTAGTTGCTTTATGTGTGTTGAGTGCAGTTGCACCTTTGTACATACCCGTTTACATAAGCTAAGTGAGTGCAAGAGTACTTAGGTTTTTATGCATTCTTGCTGAATTTGAGTACATATAAGAACTTACATACATGCAAGAGTATGTTATATATATACTACATACATATATATACTACATATACAAATTCTAATACGCTTGCAAAGGCATTTGAAAGCTCAATGTAACGAACTAATAACCGAAAAAGTCAATTGACCCAGTTATAACAGGATAAATGTACTTATGTAGTATGCAGTATATGTACAAATGCACATATGTATGTTTGTGTGTTTGCAAGCGTCATTGCAAAGCCTTGACTTTCCTCCAACGTAGAGCATTCCAGTCAGCTTCTACGTAGACGGGTTTACAAGTATGAGTGTTTGCTGTTTAAAAAATGAGCTGGAGGTACAACTTGACCTCTTTGCTCAAAAGACGTCGAAATTAAAATTGATATGTTTTTGCAATGATATAAATTCATTCTTTTGTACTGAAAAATTAAAAAAAAGAACACTTAATAAAATGAAATATACAAAAAAAAAAAATATGTAAAAAACATTCATTTTTAAAATCAAAATTCGAGTTTTGAAAATTAAAAACATTGTGAATTCATACAAGAGAAAAATCTTTCTATTCCTCCATTGCCATATCTACCTGTCAAGTAATTGCTGACAGGGAGAACGGCTGTCGCGAATGGCCAGAGAATGGGAGAAAGGTTTGTTTTTTGCTCGCTGTTACGAAATTGATGTGCTTATTTGTGTTTCAAACCAACTTTTGTGTCAAATGTATCCACAGAAAATGAGACTTAAAATTAATATTAATTTTTAAAATGATAGATAAAATATGAGCAGCCAGTTAAGCTAACATTTTAAAATTTGTCAAAAATGGAATATAGAAATCCCCTACAAAAATGTTTGAAAAACACTATTGAGCAAATGATTTAAGTAATCCAACAGCGATTTAATAGGTGATCCAGGCTGTTCACTATTGTGAACGTTTTTTTCAAACGTTCGCCACTTGTATGTGATTAAAAAGCAAAATAAAAAACATTAGAGAGGTTTTTTTTCATCGAAAAATCATATTAAAAATAAAAAGATATGAAAGTTTTGAAGAATTAAATATGCCACTTTAATAGCCCAGTCAGAATCATGGAATAAATTGCAAATTTAAAATTTCTAAGTAAAGTCGATGCTTTTTCAAAAACCCATATGAAGAAGCTCAGAACATTTTTCAAAAAAAAAAAACAAAAAAAAAAATTCTGGCATGCATTTTTATTTCCCCATCAAATCAATAAGCACACTCAAACACGAAATTGCATCGTTTCTCACACGAAACAATTTTTCATATAAATTTGCGAGGTTAACAAGACTTATGAGCTTTGCGAGGGGTTTGCCAGCTTTAATGAGTTGCGCTAATATTATTTATTTGAAGTTTAAAATATATAGAATTATATATTTTTTGATTGAACAGTAAAATACTGCATGACCACACGAAAAATTTTAAAAATATTTGAAACAATTTTGAAATATTTAGATGTCTTTAGAAATACAGTAAATTTTCGCTAATTTTCCGCACTTGTTTCTGTAATATATTCTGAGTATAAATTTTCCAGAATGTAAAATCGTTTTTTCGAACTAGTTTAACATTATTATTAAAAAATATTTGAAACAAGTTTTTGAATGTTTACAAACATTTGGAAATATTGTGTATTTTCAGAAACAAATTATTTAGAACCAATCTCTAGAAACGCGCATACTCCTACTTTTTAAAAAGTAAAGGAACGGATTTTCGAAAATTTATAGAAATATTAAAAAAAAAAAAATGTTCAATATCTATATGAGTCTTTTGAAATACTTTTTGGTCTTGTTTCTTATTCAGATGCATATTCCTAAAATTTATATATTACCTTAAACCCCATTTTCAAAAATATTGAAACAAATTTTCAAATACACAGGCCAAGCATCTCAAAATACACATGTACAAATGGGTTTCGGTAAATAAAAAAAAAAACATTGAAAAAAGATTTGAAATATTTACATGGGATTTGGCAAATATATCGAATTTTCCGAAACTTTGTACACAGTTTTCATACCAAAATCTGCATGCACATACACCTACACCTTCAGTTCAAAGATTTTCAAAACTGTTTCGAAACAATATTATAAACTATTAGAAATGATTTGTAATAAGCAAAAGTGCATACTCGAATATTTCCGAAAATATTTTCACAGTTTTAAAACCATACTTTGATAAATAGAAGTGCCCAAGTAATGTAAAATTTTCAAAAATATCCGAAAAATACTTCGGAATAATTATATGCATTTTTGGAAATACGTTTTGTTGCAAACTTTCGAAAATTTCTAAAATTATTGAAACTACAGTAATATATAATACATATATTTTTCAAAATATGAATATTTTTTAAACTTCGTAGAAAGTTTCACTGAGTTTAATTGAATTTGCTATGAATAATTTCTTATATAGGCCATTTTCAAAAAAAAAAAAAAAAACAAAACAAAAAAGCTTAAAAGCTTCTTCAACACACAAAAAATTTTGCTGTTAAAACCGCGCTTTGTGGGTTTGTTCTATATTAAAACCAAAACAGTGCGATTTCCATCCCCAAGAAGTGCCGAAAAAAACTATCCTAAAAATAATAACAATAATAATAATCACTTATTATTTTAATAATAATAATAATAATAATAATTTGGGATGTTGTTTTGGCCGCGAGTTGAGCCCAGGACGATCGGATCTAGGATCAAGCTACCACCACACCACTACGGCTTGCTATTCACATCTATCATTACTGAATACAACGAACAATAGCATTGACTCTAAAATTAGTTTTGTTATCACTCCAAGAGGAAAATACTGTACAATTACACCAAACTATTTCACATTCCACTATTTTGATGCTAAATTTGAAAGCACACCAAAATTAGTTTTGATATTACTACGAAAAGTGTTAAGACCGCACTATTTTTTGTGAACCAACTACTGAGATATGGCGTCTACGAACAGAAAGGTCATATAATAAAATTTGTGGCGAGAGGAATTGCAAACTTCTTTGAAAACCGTCTAATGAAACCAATCTTCTACTACATCAATTTAATTTAATCGCTTGCCTACTAAATTTATCATTACAGCAGATCCGCTGAGCGCTTTACGAGGGTGCATAAACATTTTATAAAGTGCTTTATAATGGGCGTTGACCAATTTCCGAATTGACAGCAAAGGATATTACAGTTCAACACGAGAATTTTAGACACAAAGTAAAGAGCGCACATAAAAATAAATTTGAAAACAAAAAGCTTTCACACTTCGCTTAAAACTTAGCAGGAGAAGCTTGACTCCTGCATTTTGCGGTAGCGAAAAGCAATCAAAGACATTGAAGAACACATAAAATTAAATAGAAAACAAGTAAGGAAGGTTAAGTTCGGGTGTACCCGAACATTACATACTCAGTTGAGAGCTATGGTGACAACATAAGGGAAAATAACCATGTAGGAAAATGAACCGAGGGAAACCCTGGAATGTGTTTGTATGACATGTGTATCAAACGAAAGGCATTAAAGAGTATTTTATGAGGGAGTGGGCCATAGTTCTATAGGTGGACGCCGTTTCGAGATATCTCCATAAAGGTGGACCAGGAGTGACCCTAGAATTTGTTTGTACAATATGGGTATCAAACGAAAGGTGTTAATGAGTATTTTAAAAGGGAGTGGGCTTTAGTTCTATAGGTGGACGCCGTCTCGAAATATCGCCATAAAGGTGGACCAGAGGGTGACTCTAGGCTTTGTTTGTACGATATGGGTATCAAATTTAAGGTATTAGTGAGGGGTTTAAAAGTGAGTGGTGGTAGTTGTATAGGTGGTCGTCTTCTCGAGATATCGCCATTAAGGTGGTCCAAGGGTGACTCTAGAATACGTTTGTATCATATGGGTATCAAACGAAAGGTGTTAATGAGTATTTTAAAAGGGAGTGGGCCTTAGTTCTATAGGTGGACGCCTTTTCGAGGTATCGCAATAAAGGTGGACCAGGGGTGACTCTAGACTTTGTTTGTACGATATGGGTATCAAATGAAAGGTGTTAATGAGTATTTTTAAAAGGGAGTGGGCCCTCGTTTTATAGGTGGTCGCCTTTTCGAGATATCGCCATAAAGGTGGACCAGGGGTGACTCTAGAATATGTTTGTACGATATGGGTATCAAATGAAAGGTGTTAATGAGTATTTTAAAAGGGTATGGGGCTTAGTTCTATAGGTGGACGCCTTTTCGAGATATCGCCATAAAGGTGGACCAGGGGTGACTCTAGAATGTGTTTGTACGATATTGGTATCAAATTAAAGGTATTAATGAGAGCTTTAAAAGGGAGTGGTGGTAGTTGTATATGTAAAGGCGTTTTCCAGATATCGACCAAAATGTGGACAAGGGTGACCCAGAACATCATCTGTTGGATACCGCTAATTTATTTATATATGTAATAACTGCCAAGATTTCAAGGGTTCTTTATTTCGCCCTGCAGAACTTTTTCATTTTCTTCTACTTAATATGGTAGGTGTCACAAACATTTTATAAAGTTTTTCTAAAGTTATATTTCGCGTCAATAAACCAATCCAATTACCACGTTTCATCCCTCTTTTCGTATTTGGTATAGAATTATGGCATTTTTTTCATTTTTCGTAATTTTCGATATCGAAAAAGTGGCCGTGGTCATAGTCGGATTTTGTTCATTTTTTATACCAAGATAAAGTGAGTTCAGATAAATACGTGAACTAAGTTCAGTAAAGATATGTCGATTTTTGCTCAAGTTATCATGTTAACGGCCATGCGGAAGGACAGACGGACGACTGTGTATAAAAACTGGGCGTGGCTTCAACCGATTTCGCCCATTCTCACAGAAAACAGTTAACGTCATAATATCTATGCCCCTACCAAATTTCAAAAGGATAGGTAAATTTTTGTTCGACTTATGGCATTAAAAGTATCCTAGACAAATTAAATGAAAAAGGGCGGAGCCACGCCCATTTTGAAATTTTCTTTTATTTTTGTATTTTGTTGCACCATATCATTACTGGAGTTGAATGTTGACATAATTTACTTATATACTGTAAAGATATTAAATATTTTGTTAAAATTTTACTTTAAAAACATTTTTTTTTTTAAAGTGGGCGTGGTCCTTCTCCGATATTTTTATTAAGCGTACATATAGTAATAGGAGTAACGTTCCTGCCAAATTTCATCATGATATCTTCAACAACTGCCAAATTACAGCTTGCAAAAGTTTTAAATTACCTTCTTTTAAAAGTGGGCGGTGCCACGCCCATTGTCCAAAATTGTACTAGTTTTCTATTCTGTGTCATAAGGTCAACGCATCTACCAAGTTTCATCGTTTTAGCTTTCTTTGGTAATGAATTATCGCACTTTTTCGGTTTTTCGAAATTTTCGATATCGAAAAAGTGGGCGTGGTTATGGTCCGATTTCGTTCATTTTAAATAGCGATCTGAGATGAGTGCTCAGGAACCTACATACCAAAATTCATCAATTTACCTCAAAATTTACTCAAGTTATCGTGTTAACGGACGGACGGACGGACATGGCTCAATCAAATTTTTTTTCGATCCTGATTATTTTGATATATGTAAGTCTATATCTATCTCGATTCCTTTATACCTGTACAACCAACCGTTATCCAATCAAACTTAATATACTCTGTGAGCTCTGCTCAACTGAGTATAATTATGTAACCGCACAAAGGATAAACACATAAGGATAAGTACAAATTAACACACCCACGTTTTAGTGACCCCATTTTTCTGACTAAAACTAACGTTTGGCTTTCATCAATAAAAATGTACAACAATTTTTTCACATGCGAGGCAATCAAGCAATTTTGTAAACAAACAAAAAACAAAATTATCACGTAGGAGAGCAAAGATAATTTTAGTAAATACATGAATATTGCTTAATAATTATTGGACTATTTAGCGGAGTGAAATTTCTTATCGTTGTAGACGAACGACGTCGGCTACCGACGTCAATTGAAAGTGGGCATTTAAAGTTGATTAAGTTAATGAAATTTTTTGTATGTAATTGTGTGAAGTAATTTAAAATGAAATTACCTAATCTTAATCTTAGCACGCACATAGCGTATGACTTGAGAATAGTTTCTAATCTACAGTTACATTTATATATACGAATTTGTTCTGCCCGTATGAGGTCTATGTAAAGTTTTATCAACAATTCAGTGAATGAATATAATTTTTAGATCCGGATATGGGGCTAAATTTTGAGGTTAAGTGAATGATCGTGATTACGATTTAATCTGTCAATCATTAGCAGGCTAATGACATTTAGACATCACAAACAAAAAAATTTTGATAGTTTTGTGTGTGCAATGATAGACGAAACTTTTAGTTTTGTGGAAGATTAGTATTTAATTAAAGTTACTTGAACTGGAGACACTGCAATGAGCAAAGATTCATGTGTTTTTGATCAAGACTAGTTTTGCAATAAAAATTAATAGAAACGGGAAGCAATATGATAATGAAAGATTTTTTTATTTATTTCATATTTCATTGGCAACGCATTAGTACAATGCAATCTTGTATAGTTCAACAAAAGTAATAATTACATAAAGTTCATTTAAAAATATACATATAATATATACAAAATTGCATACTTCTTTACTTTTGACTGAAATGAAAAAAAGCAAAAAATAACATAGTTATCGGTTATCAGTCAACAAACGGCCTTTTCCATCTACCAGTTTTTATGAAAAAAATTGAGTCGTTGTAAGCCCATGGGGGGTTTGAACTCCCAAACCACCCCGCCCCTCCCCCCTTGCGCACGACCCTGGATACATTTAAGTAACATACCTATAACTCGTCGATTAAATAACGTATCGATATTTTTTCACAACAAATCAAAAAAAAATGTATAACCGTTCGATACAAGACTCATAACTCGTCTATAAAAAACAGATAACTCATCGCTTGCGTTTGTTGTCGATAAGAAATATAAAACACTTATTCTCGCTTATTACGCCTTTGCTTACCCTACACTTACATTCTATATTCCACCATATACCATACCATTCCCAAACAGTACACTAACACTTATCTTACGCCTACATTCTGGTTTCCCCCACATTGTGAGAAAACATCATCAGAAGTGAAACACATCAAAAATTAGAGGTAGTAGAGCCAACTTATATATTTGAATGTACAGCAGCGAACAGAAAAACAGAAAAGGCAAATTTTTTCATTTTAATTTACTTCCTCAATGAAATTCTTCTTTTTTTTTGATATTTTAAGAAAAATTGTCTGTGAATTTTGTGACTGAAGCGATGCAAACCAATCGCAAGAACGTTTTCGAAAAAACTAGAAAATTCAAGAAAATTATTATTTGGATTTCTTTGAATTTTTTTTAATATGCGGTTTTGTAGCCCAATCAATTTTAGTCAAAAAAGTATAACCTATAGGTCTCTTAAAATTCGCATTGATTTGTGAAAATTGTTTATGCCGAAATTTTCTTCCATATAAAAAATTTGCACACTTTTTTCACTTCGGAAAAAAAAATGTTTCAAAAATCAGAACGAATTGTGAGCGACTTATTTCAATTCTTAATTCAGAGAACTCCAAATAATAATTACGAAATTTCCGTAAGGTTTTTCCTCGAGTTTCAGAATTTACTTCAAAATGGTTTTGAGATGGGCTTGCCAGTTTTTCTATAAAATATTGAAAATAAAAAAGAAAATAATAGTTGACGAAATTTGATGAAAATTGTCACTGCTATTTTTCTGTTCGTGGATGTACTTATGTGAAAATACACATAAGCAAAGAGATATAGCAAATTTTAACAGCAACTGCTACAAATTAAGTACAAATTGCTATCAAATTAATTACGAACAAGTAAGGAAGGCTAAGTTCGGGTGTAACCGAACATAACATACTCAGTTGAGAGCTATTGAGACAAAATAAGGAAAATCAATCTGGGGTAACCCTGGAATGTGGTTGTATAACATGTGTATCAAATGAAAGGTATTAAAGAGTATTTTAAGAGAGAGTAGGCCATAGTTCTATGGATGAACGCCATTTAGGGATATCGCCATAAAGGTAGACCAGGGCTGACTCTAGAATTTGTTTGTACGATATGGGTATCAAATGAAAGGTGTTACTGAGCATTTTAAGAGGGAGTGGGCCTTAGGTCTATCGGTGGACGCCTTTTCGAGATGTCCCCATTAAGGTGGACCAGGGGTGATTCTATAATGTGTTTGTACGATATGGGTATCAAATGAAAGCTGTTAATGATTATTTTGAAAACGAGTGATCCTTATTTCCATAGGTGGACGCCGTTTCGAGATATCGCCATAAAGGTGGACCAGGGGTGTCTCTAGAATGTGTTTGTACGATATGGGAATCAAATGTAAGGTGTTACTGAGCATTTTAAGAGGGAGTGGGCATTAGGTCTATAGGTGGACGCCTTTTCGAGATATCGCCATTAGGGTGGGCCAGGGGTGACTCTAGAATGTTTGTACGGTATGGGTATCAAACGAAAGGTGTTACTGAGCATTTTAAGAGGGAGTGGGCATGAGGTCTATAGGTGGACGCCTTTTCGAGATATCGTCATTAGGGTGGGCCAGGGGTGACTCTAGAATGTGTTTGTACGATATGTGCATCAAACGAAAGGTGTTACTGAGCATTTTAAGAGGGAGTGGGCATTAGGTCTATAGGTGGACGCCCTTTCGAGATATCGCCATTAGGGTGGGCCAGGGGTGACTCTAGAATGTTTGTACGATATGGGTATCAAACGAAAGGTGTTACTGAGCATTTTAAGAGGGAGTGGGCATTAGGTCTATAGGTGGACGCCTTTTCGAGATATCGCCATTAGGGTGGGCCAGGGGTGACTCTAGAATGTGTTTGTACGATATGGGTATCAAATGAAAGGTGGTAAGGAGTATTTTAAAAGGGAGTAATCCTTAGTTCTATAGGTGGACGCCTTTTCGAGATATCGCCATAAAGGTGGACCAAGGGTGACTCTAGAATGTTTGTACGATATGGGTATCAAACGAAAGGTGTTACTGAGCATTTTAAGAGGGAGTGGGCATTAGGTCTATAGGTGGACGCCTTTTCGAGATATCGCCATTAGGGTGGGCCAGGGTGACTCTAGAATGTGTTTGTACGATATGGGTATCAAATGAAAGGTGGTAAAGAGTATTTTAAAAGGGATAAATCCTTAGTTCTATAGGTGGACGCCTTTTCGAGATATCGCCATAAAGCTGGACCAAGGGTGACTCTAGAATGTTTGTACGGTATGGGTATCAAACGAAAGGTGTTACTGAGCATTTTAAGAGGGAGTGGGCATTAGGTCTATAGGTGGACGCCTTTTCGAGATATCGCCATTAGGGTGGGCCAGGGTGACTCTAGAATGTGTTTGTACGATATGGGTATCAAATGAAAGGTGGTAATGAGTATTTTAAAAGGGAGTAATCCTTAGTTCTATAGGTGGACGCCTTTTCGAGATATCGCCATTAGGGTGGGCCAGGTGTGACTCTAGAATGTTTGTACGATATGGGTATCAAACGAAAGGTGTTACTGAGCATTTTAAGAGGGAGTGGGCATTAGGCCCATAGGTGGACGCCTTTTCGAGATATCGCCATTAGGGTGGGACAGGGGTGACTCTAGAATGTTTGTACGATATGGGTATCAAACGAAAAGTGTTACTGAGCATTTTAAGAGGGAGTGGACATTAGTTCTATAGGTGGACGCCTTTTCGAGATATCGCCATTAGGGTGGGCCAGGGGTGACTCTAGAATGTTTGTACGATATGGGTATCAAACGAAAGGTGTTACTGAGCATTTTAAGAGGGAGTGGACATTAGGTCTATAGGTGGACGCCTTTTCGAGATATCGCCATTAGGGTGGGCCAGGGTGACTCTAGAATGTGTTTGTACGATATGGGTATCAAACGAAAGGTGTTACTGGGCATTTTAAGAGGGAGTGGACACTAGGTCTATAGGTGGACGCCTTTTCGAGATATCGCCATTAGGGTGGGCCAGGGGTGACTCTAGAATGTTTGTACGATATGGGTATCAAACGAAAGCTGTTACTGAGCATTTTAAGAGGGAGTGGGCATTAGGTCTATAGGTGGACGCCTTTTCGAGATATCGCCATTAGGGTGGGCCAGGGGTGACTCTAGAATGTTTGTACGATATGGGTATCAAACGAAAGGTGTTACTGAGCATTTTAAGAGGGAGTGGACACTAGGTCTATAGGTGGACGCCTTTTCGAGATATCGCCATTAGGGTGGGACAGGGGTGACTCTGGTATGTTTTTGTACGATATGGATATCAAATCAAAGGTATTAATGAGGGTTTTAAAAGCGAGTGGCCCTTAGATGTATATGTGAAGGCGTTCTCGCGATATCGACCAAAATGTGGACCAGGTGATCCAGAAAATCATCTGTCGGGTACTGCTAATTTATTTATACATGCAATACCACTAACAGTATTCCTGCCAAGATTCCAAGGGCTGTTGATTTCGCCGTGTAGAACTTTTTCATTTTCTTCTACTTAATATGGTAGGTGTCACACCCATTTTACAAAGTTTTTTCCAAAGTTATATTTTGCGTCAATAAACCAATCCAGTTACCATGTTTCATCACTTTTTTCGTATTTGGTATAGAATTATGGCATTTTTTTCATTTTTCGTAATTTTCGATATCGATAAAGTGGGCGTGGTTATGGTCAGATTTCGCCCATTTTTTATACCAAGAAAAAGTGAGCTCAGGTAAGTACGTGGGCTGAGTTTAGTGAAGATATATCGGATTTTGCTCAAGTTATTGTGTTAATGGCCGAGCGGAAGGACAGACGGTGGACTGTGTATAAAAACTGGGCGTGGCTTCCACCGATTTCGCCCATTTTCACAGATAACAGTTACCGTCATAGAATCTATGCTCCTACCAAATTTGAGAAGGATTGGTAAATTTTTGTTCGACTTATGGCAATAAAAGTATTCTAGACAAACTAAATGAAAATGGGCGGAGCCACGCCCATTTTGAAATTTTCTTTTATTTTTGTATTTTGTTGCATCATATCATTACTGGAGTTGAATTTTGACTTAATTTACTTATATACAGTAAAGATATTAGATTTTTTGTTAAAATTTGAATTTATAAAATTTTTTTTTTAAAAAGTGGGCGTGTTCTTCATCCAATTTTGCTAATTTTTATTTAGCACATATAGAGTAATAGTAGTAACGTTCCTGCCAAATTTCATCTTCAACGACTGCCAAATTACAGCTTGCAAAACTTTTAAATTACCTTCTTGTAAAAGTGGGCGGTGCCACGCCCATTGTCCAAAATCTTACTAATTTTCTATTCTGCGTCATAACGTCAACCCATCTACCAAGTTTCGTCGCTTTATCTGTCTTTTGTAATGAGTTATCGCACTTTTTCGGTTTTTCGAAATTTTCGATATCGAAAAAGTGGGCGTGGTTATAGTCCGATATCGTTCATTTTAAATAGCGATCTGAGATGAGTGCTCAGGAACCTACATACCAAATTTCATCAAGATACCTCAAAATTTACTCAAGTTATCGTGTTAACGGACGGACGGACGGACGGACGGACGGACGGACATAGCTCAATCAAATTTTTTTTCGATCCTGATTATATTGATATATGGAAGTCTATATCTATCTCGATTCCTTTATATATGTACAACCAACCGTTATCCAATCAAACTTAATATACTCTGTGAGCTCTGCTCAACTGAGTATAAAAACAGCAAAAAAAGGAATATTCAACATAGAATAACGTAAAGAACCAAAACAAAAAAAACACAAAAAAGGAACCAAAAAATCACAGCTATGACAAGCTTATTTTGGCGTTGGAAATCCGACATATAATTTACATGTACATATATATGCAAATAAAAAGCATACATATATGTATGTTAAAGCAAAACGAAAACTAGTTCCGTATACCAAATTCGTAGAAAAGTTGAGAGAGATCGCGCATACGCCGTGGACGCCTTCACACCTCAGGTGCTTGTGCACTTGAATGTCTATATAAATTTTGCTTTGGGCTGACGAACAGAATATAATTAATGCAGAAAAAAATAAGACAAAAAAAGAAGGTAAGTTGAAGGCGTGCAGAATAAATTAGCTAAATAAATGTTAGAAAGAATGGAGAAAGGAAATTAAATTACAAAATTCTAAGTAATCTGGGGAGTTGAGATGCACGTGGGCACATTTTTTTAATGGTTGTGCAATGAAATATTGAAATTAAAGAAGATACACAAGTAGTCAATTAAGCAACGAGGAGTGTGAAGAGATAAATTTAATAAACTATGAAATTTGAGCGTAAAAGAAATAAAAATCACTTAGGCCCACTTGCTGAATGGCAAGTTAACTTTTTAATTCAACAATTGTTTTTGTTTTTATCGGCCTATTGATAAATCAAATTTCAAATTTAGAAAAATTAAAAAAATAACAATAATTATCATTAGAAAAAATTATTGTTCTGGCCTTGAGCTCCATTCGAACCTTGAATGATTTATCAATAGGCCGATAAAAACAAAAACAATTGTTAATAAACCATGCGCACTTGGGAATGTCAAACAAAGTAATTGACAATAAACAAAAATCCAGCATTATCAGTGATTTGCACCAGATGGCGCAACACTGAATAAATATAGTTGGTAAAAAGGAATAGAAGTAGCAAATTTGCCAGTCAAACAAACCACCGCTGTATAGCTAAATGGTTAGCGCAGCATGCCTAAAGCGTACTGATGATGAAGGCTTAGCACCCTTCGAAATGGATCTATCTGCGCAGCTATGGCAGGTGGTCTGAAAAATTTTCTACTTACTATTCCAAAAACAAAATACAATTTTTCAAATTTAGAAAAATTAAAAAATAACAATAATTATCATTAGAAAAAAATTATTGTTCTGGCCTTGAGCTCGATTCGAACCTTGAATGACTTTTTAATTCAAGGTTAACGTGGCATACATTTTAAACACTATTTTGAAATTAACTCTGCGTAAAAATAAAACTTGCCGTCCTGCAAAGGAGCCTTAAAGAGATAACAAAAATATGTATTTAATTAGCGGGAAAGGCTCTTACTGCTTTATACAACTTTAATAGTGAACACTGTATGCATTGCTAATAACGCACTTTGAAAAAAATCCAATATTACTAACCAAGTTCTGTTGAAAGCGCCTGAAAATATTCCGAGCAATTTGGATTAAGACCACATAGTACACATACATATATACTTAATCTATATATATAAAAAAGAAGTGTACATTTTGATTGTCACTCCATAACTCGAGAACGGCTCGACAGATTGCCATGAAATTTTTAGGAAAGATACAGGAAGGAGAGATGATGGATAGTTGATTTTGAAATCCCAAATCGGTTTAGCCATATATATATATAAAATCAAATTCTGTGTGTGTGTGTTCGCTATGGAAACGTATTTCCCACACATCAATCATCACCAAAATTTGGTGGGAAGGTTTTAGGCTAAAAATAATTTCAATATATAAAAGGGTCGTGGCACCTCCAATACAAATGGAATCTTTGGTA